>NW_017306632.1:704478-721226 GCF_000935625.1 Nanorana parkeri
CCAAACGTTAGGGGGCACGCACCATACACCAGCAGTAAGGGGGAACACACCACTGACTTGCAGTAGGGGAGCACACACTGCAAACACCAGAAAGGTCACACACTGCCAAACACCTTTAAGGGGGCATACATTGATGACCACCAATAGGAGTTATTAGTTAAATTAAAATCCATCCTGTAAGAAATTACCTCCTGTCCAGCTGCCATTATTACTGATCTTGCTCTCAAACACTGCCAAAGACTCTTCATTATCAAACATTGTGGCGAGTCAGATGCCTGGTTCTCCTGCTGAACTCTGTGCTTCCACCAGCTTAATCCCTGTGTTACTACTTTGTCCTGTAGTGATGTGGAGAATGGTGGGAGGAACTAGAAAAGGACTAGGCATCTGGCACACCAGGAAGTGTTGGGTGCAGAAAATCTTCATGCAGTAACACAAACATTGGAGAAAGGTTAGTATTTTGTGTTTTCTTTTACAAGTCTACCATTGTTTACTATTTTCAGATGTTACAGGGCCACTTTAAGGGGGCATGCACAACACCTAAGGTAGAACACACAAGCCATTGACCACCAATATTTAAGGGTCACTTATTACGCTCTTCCAACTTTTAAAATGGCACATTCTCCTGACAACTACACCTGATCCTGACCCCTTTTCTATGATTGCTGCACGGTATATGCTATGTTGTACACTACATATTCCTGACTGATGCACTGTATACTGTATGTTTTATGCTACATAGCTCTGACCAAACCATTCATTCCCTCAACAGGTGCTGGTTTTAATTAAGTTCTTTAAAGTAAGCTGAGACAAACAGAGTTATTCACAAAAGGGTGAAGAGTTTGGAGAAGGCAGAATAAGTGAACAATCTAGGACAACATAGCTGATTTGGAAAGTGAGCTGAATTGGATAATTTTTTCAAATTGGCTATGTTGTCCTAGATTGATCACTTCTTCTGCCTTCTCCAAACTCTTCACCCTTTTGTGAATAACCCTGAAAGTGTTGCTTTCTTTGTGCAGAAAAGCATATGTAAACAAGGAGGTTTATACGTGTCTGTGACACTGTCATTATTATTAATTATGGACACTTTACCACAAGGACTGCAGCATGTGTGTCCAGTATATACAGCAAATAGGTTCTATTTAATCATCCCACTCTAACTACTTGAACTACTGGAGTCCCAGGTGCACAATACAGGGACACAGACTGTTTGTCCCAGCACCATTTTAAAATGGGACCAGGACTCAACTGTTCCTGTAAGTCCCACTGGCATTTAGCACGGCAATGGTGTGATGCATGCTGGATGTGTCAGTGACAGTCAGGCATCATCACTAAGCCCAAGAGCTTCTCCAGAAGTGTGTGCTGCAGAAGAGAATGTAACCATGTATGAGAATGTAAAATATTTCTTCCCTGGAAAAATTCCCAGGTTGCAACAATGACATTTGATGATCTAGATCAGTGCTTCTTAAAGTGTGGGTCGTGACCCCATATGGGGTCCCGCAAGTGGACAGGGGGGTCGCGATCCGAGTACCCGACCAGGACCGCCATTAGGAGGGTATGGCCGGTATTTGTGTGAGGGGTCCAGGCGGCCGAGGAGGTCTGGGCACCAAGCTAGATTGTTTTAAATCTAGATGACATTAGCGTTTACTGCACAAATGCTCATGTAAGTGAAAGCAATGTCATTGGAAATTTTAATGGCTGCAAACTTGTGGTGAAGTCACCATTGTACTAATGTATGCCCTGGTCCACCCAACCTAACCATATCTTAGTGGTATGTTAACAATTTATGAAAACCCCTTTTTTCTCTGCTTATCGAAATGTACGGGTCTATTCACTAAGCTGCCGAGGGCAGCCGAGTGAACAACCGACACCAAGTGAAGTGAGCCGACCACTGTTCGGCTATTCACTTCAGGCTTGTACGGCTGATTTCAGCCGTATATCGGCTGAAATCAGCCGTATATCGGCTGCAATCAGCCGTACATCGGCTTGCTTCGCATGGCTTCGGGTTGGCCAAACATGCTCAGCATGTTCGGCTGACCCGAAGTGCAGAAGGAGTTTGACTCAGCCGATCCAACATTTGGATCGGCTGAGCCGAACCTCCGGCAGGCTACTCACTGCTGTTCGGCCTATTCTTATATATGCCGAACAGCAGTGAGTGAATAGCCGAATGCCGCTGAGCGGCATTCGGCTCGGCTGTTCTGCTCGGTCCCTCAGAGGGACCGAGCAGAACAGAAAAATGGTTAAAGTTAAAAAAAAGTAAATAGAAAACGATTGTGCGGAGCTAGCAGTGACAGCTAGCTCCGCCCAACAGTTTTATAATGTCCGGCGGTTCTGCTGCCGTAAAAAAAAAAGTAAACTAGCATTGTACCCGCTCTCTGCTGATGGACCTGATGGAGAACTGCAGCAGAGGGAGGGTACAATGCTAGTTTACTATTGCAAATTGAAATAGCCAATAGGAATGTAGCGCTGCATTCCAATAGGATTTTTTTTTTTCTGACATCGCTCCGTGTCAGAATAAAGAAAAAGAAAGAAACAGCAGTGTTTCTCTCCTTGGCAGCCAGGAGCAGGAGACTCCCGGGGCGCCAGGGAGAGTTTGCTATGTGGAGATCAGTGTCCCTAGTTAGCAGGTATCCAGGGACGCTGATCTCTCTGCAAGTGGCCGGAGCCAGCCGTAAGATCGTGGCCAGCTTCGGCTTTCAGCACGACTCAGCCGAGCCGATGCATATGCGTTCGGCTTGACTGAGCCGCTCGGCCACGTTCGGGAGCTTTACGGGCTATTGTGAATAGCCCGTACAGCACCCCTTCGGTTCTACTGAACCGAAGGGGTCATGGGGCCGAAGCTAGCCGAAGGATCAGCCGAAGCTACGGCTAGATCTTTCGGCAGCTTCGTGAATAGACCCCGCAGTGTTTAATGGGGACTAAAGCTCTCCCAAAGTAACATGCATATAGTCACTTTGAGCTTTACCATTCTGCTATGTTACATGAAATTTTCACTAATGTGATATAATTTTATTCAGTGGATTTTGTTGGTTATACTTTGTGTTAAATACTTGTGTTAAATACTTTTACTATTTATTCCCAATAAAAACTAAGGTGCACAACACTGAAATGAAAAAAGTCAATTTGAGACTCAAGGGAAGTTAGGAAAGGAAACATTTAGAGGATACAAGTGGTTAAGGCACTCCCGGTGTTAGGCGCAACTTGACCATGCAGACCATTCACTGTGGTGCACTGTGTGCTCTGCAGAACCTTTATCCCTGTGGTGCTTAAAGATGCCCTGGGTATTTCACAGTCTAAGCAATGCTTCTGGCAGCAGGGGTTGCCCAGAAAACACTAATTCTGAACCCCTGAAACCTTATTAGGCTGTGTCTGCCTGGCAAAAAGAATGCCTCAGGCAAAAACAATTTCAAGTTAGTTTAAAGTGGAACTGAAATTAAAAAAAAGTGACGTTTAGAATGTTATTTACCTTTTGTCTGAAAAGTAGCAGTGTACTTTCTGGTATTTTAGGGTTTCCAGGCACTCCTGTTCCCTGAAGCATCATATCTGCATATGTGTAGTGCGAGCTCTAAACCACTGCTGCCTCTGTCTGCTAGTGAGATTTGGTGATGTCATTATTGTGCGGTTCACAGTTGCCACTGCTGGAGGCTCTGACATATATATTCAAATGTATAATGATTTTATTCATAATAAGGCTGCTTGGTATTTTTGGGTTGATCCCCACTACATGTTATAAAGGTGACTTAAAAACTGATCACATTAAATATTTTTGAAGTTATTCATATATTACTTTAGAATAATACTAAAAAGACAATTAAAGTGGAACAAAACTCAAGAAGCCATATTTTTCAAACAGTACAATGCCAGTCAGCTGTGAATGACATATCAAGGTGTCACTGAGTAAATAAAATAAATCAATATATTGTTACATACTATTTCATTTATATGTAAATCAAATGTTTGACCTTTTATCTGCATATACCATCAGTAAAAGAAATCTCAGGGTAGAGATATCTTCAGTTGTTACTGTAAGTTAAAGGAACCTTACAAGTTTTTTTAATTAAAAAAATGTATTTCTAGTTAACCACCTATTAACCCTTAGGTAACCCTATCCAGTCCTAATTAATTTCTTCTTCTGCTTCACCCTTTAGCTATTATTTTTCAGCTTTTGTCTATTTTTTCTTTACCATTTTTGAACCAGACATAACATTTCAGTATACTTTTAAATGAGACAGTTTATTGAATAAGATGTATACTTTTTATTTACAGTAAAACTACTTTTTTTTAAAACTAACACTGGCGAAACGGAAAAAAAAGTGCATTCATTCATTTGTTACATATTTTGGTCTATAGATTTCATAAAAAATAAAATAATTTTTGCAAAACAATATTGCCAAAAGAAAGCCTAGTTTTCCCCAAAACAAAATGTATGTAATACTTTGTTACATAGTTATTGCCAAATAAACAAGCCCATAATAGAAATGTAAAAATCGAACTGGTCTACAAGGGGTATACAGGTTTGAGGGCTGAAGTGGTTAAGCATAGGCTGACTTTAATGAATACTGTGAAATATGGGGGAAACCCAGTGAAGTGTACCAGACAGCAAATAAATCTGGTACAATCTGCACACAATTTTGACCTTTAGCAGAGCAATGGTTATTTTACTAACTAATTATTTCTGGATAGTGGTGAATAGCCAATTAGAAAAAGATTTGTTGACAGCTCAAAACAAGCATTCTGCTAGAAGAATATAAAATTAAAAGATAAATTATACTGTTTCATGTATATATATATATATGACTCATATGCATATAATATAATCATTTGCAAACTTATAACAAACAGTGGGATTAAAATGATTATACCTGAATTCTTACAATTATTAAAACTCAATTTTAGGAAAGTCCACAATCAGCCTCCTGGTATGCTTGTTTTTGAGGACATCATGGCCATATTCTGTTGGCAACAAAATTCCTTTGTACTGCTAGTGAAAGCATTGTAAATTGGCTACATAAGTGAAGGAGAGCAGGAAATGGTATGCAGGTGCTCCACCACTGTCCTGAAATCATTAGTCTGTATTAAATAAATAAAACAAGTAACCCGTGCTTCTCCCTACAAATGTGATAGAATAAGTAACTACTAAACTATATATAATATTAATACAATGTGGAATAAATCAATCATTCATCCAACAGTGTTGCTGTATACATATAAAAATCAAGCACTATACACTAAACTGTATTCCTCAAGGTGCGTGTGCATACCATTAATCCAATATAATAAAGTGCCAACCAGTGTCCATTAAACAATCTGCAGTGAACAAATGAAAAAGTCAATATCCAGTGAATAGATTACATAGTGCTCTTCTCGTGCAAGTACATGTCCACCCGTGTCCAATCTTTCACACTGCCTCACTCACTAGATGTTGATGGTCATCGATTTAAAGAAAGCGCTTTCTTTATATTAGCAGCCCACAATGCACATATGCCTCTTATACAAAGAATACACAATCCAATCTCCACCAGTAAACAGGTACTTTAGATTCGGCCCAGGCCCCACAGCTCAGAAAAAATATTAAATACTGCCAATAGTTTAAAACCGCTATTTTTTTATAAAGTGTTTTTAGCAGATTAATGTTATGTACATGCACCTTAAGGAATACAAATGAATGTATAGTGTTCTATTTTATATAGCAACACTGTTGGATGAATGAATGATTCATTTATTCCACATTGTATTAATATTATATATAGTTTAGTAGTTACTTATTCAATCACGGGGGAGAAGCGCGGTGTACTAGTTTTATTTATTTGATGCTTGAATTTATCACTGCTGCTGAGTGGTAGGGAGCCATGTTATGGAGTAGCACGAATTATATTTTTAAATGTTAGTCCGTATTGTTTTAGAAAAACTGTCACGACGCTAAACAAAAATGTATCAGTAATTGTTATCTGTGAGTACAGTATTACCTCAGTTCACAAACGCTTCTGTTCGCAAACAATTCAGTTCGCGAACAGGAAGTTCGGCAAAATTTTGCTTCCGTTCACGAACTCCTCATCGGGTGATGAACACAAACGCAGCCATCTTCCCTGCTCTGACACATGGTCATGGCTTCCTCTAGTTGAGATTGCAGTCTACTCACAGTTTGATTCGGTTCGCGACCAGATTCGGTTTCGCAACCAGAATCGTGGAACAAATTGAGTTCATGAACCGAGGTACTTGGTACTTGGTATCTGAACATCCCTAATTAGAACACTTGTTGGGTTTTTATTGCTGTGCGTGTCCCCTTTGGGGAGTTTCAACCTCTCCATTTGTCCCGGTGACTGTTTTCACTGAAAGTAATAGTAAAATTAAATCCCAAATTTTGGGTTGTCACCAGAACAAGAATAGATGGGAGATTTTCCAATAGGGACAATAGTTCTGGTGACCCTACAGATCACTAGGAATTTCTCTCTATTTTGAGGGATTTCCTCTCACTTACTTGTGTGTCTATTAGATCGTGGTAGTAATGTGCTACTATGCACAGGTAAAAGAATCAAAGGAGAATATGTGCAGCTGGGAAGGGAGGCAGTTAAGTAAACTTGCATTTGCAAAGCACTATTTCACAGCAGCATAAGGTTAGCATTATATAAAACTTTTTCCATCATACTGCAAGTACATACAACAGAGTAGTTTTAAGAGCCAGGTCTGATGTACAATTAGCAATGTATAAAGAGGTCAGAAAATGTTAACCTTTTTTAATGTAAGAGCAATTAAAAGCTAGTTACCACAGGAAGGAGCTTACTTACCTAGGACCCCCCAAAGAAGCTGATGAAGCAGAGATCTGTTTCATCAGCTTCTCTCCAAGGTCTGAAGCTAGAGAGTGACACAAGAATGGAGATGTGATGAAATGTACATCACTTCTGCATTCTGACAGCGGAGAGGTGACCGGAGGGAGTTCGTGTACCGATCTCCCTCTGATCCCCTGTCACAGAGCCCCTATGCTGGTCCCGGGCTCACACCAGGCACAACGGAGCCCGGGACCAGTGGAACAGCAGGAGGGAGGGCCACGGAGGGGGGGGAGGGGGACACGGACACGGAACAGGACCTATAGCTCTAGAGCCGGCGGACCGCTTGTAAGTTAACAGGCATCGCTGCCTGTTTTTGAATTAAGGCAGTTTCCCGCGTTTAAAAACACTCGCTGATATCCAGGGAGCTCCCGGCCAGCCGCTTTCTTACAACGGCAAGCTGGGAGGTGGTTAATCACCGGCAACCAATTCAAACAGTCTGGTTCCTCCACCTCTCTGCAGCCTTAATATCTGTTCCTTAATAACTCCTCGGATATAAGAAAAGAAAACTATCATAGTGTAATACCATCCAAACAATTTTATTAAAAAAATAGATGAAAAACACACATGTTTAAACAAAAACAGAAAGAACTTCTCACAATTTCTCTCCCTCAGGAGTGCTCACCTCCTCCATACCCAACCACTGCTTCTATGGGTGTGTAGTGCCATCAAAATGTGCCCTCCCACTCAACTAGTTTCTTTAATTTACTTCTTTAGGAGTGATAGTGAGGTCCTCATTCTCAACAAATCATCACTGATATTTGGAGGAAGGCATATATTCTTTAAAACTGGATAATTTTCTTTGGAACTAGGAAGTTTCACACTAAATTGAACAATACCAACATCAGCCAACTGTGCTAGAGTTTTTAAAGCTTCTGTTGAATTTCATTTTTATTTTTTAAGTTTAATTTTTAGAGAATTGTTCTTCCAGGCTCAGTTTGTCAACTGATCAATGACTACATAGAAAACCTGTGATTGAAACCATTGAAGGGGATTAGAAAGGGGTTCATCCTCTGCCAACTTTTTTTCCTCATGAGGTAACTTTTTTAATTGCAGAATTTACAGATTCCTTCAGAAGGGTACTGCTTGCCTTTGCGACAAATTATTCCACCATGGTATTTAGGTTTCAAAATAAAATGTAGGTAGGGCTTTCCATTGCCATGGAGAGCTGCAGGGACTATCTTGTAAAAAAAGGGCACTTCACCGTACAAATTACAATTTACAAGCACAATTAGCAGCAGCATTGACAGCCTAATGTGCTCCCTTTTGTTGGCCATTGATTAATATAAAATATATGGATTTATATAAAATCCCACTACACAATGCTGCTGAAGGATTTCACTGTGTTATCATGCTTGGCACTTGTTGACCTCTCACCTAGAGATGGCATCAGGAATGAGGCATCATGGCACACTCACAAACCAGCATGTAAAACAACTTTTCTCACCACTAAAGGACAATGACAGAGGTTTGGATACACGTCTTCTGCAAAGGATGTGTAAGCCGCACTGCCGCGCCAAGGCACCTCTTATAGTGCGGTCCTAGCATCAGGAATGAGGCACTGCTGATAGACATTACTGTGTTCCATCATGCTTGGTGCCCCTTGAACTGGGGATTGTATCTGAAATGGGGCATAACTGTTAAAGGACAACTCTGTGTTACATCATGCTTGGCATCCGTTGACATGGGAATGGCATCAGGAATGGGGCAAAGCTGTTGGAGGACATCACTCTGTTACATCATGCCTAGCACCTTTTTATATGTCACCTGTGGGTGGAATCAGGAATGGAATACTTCTGCTAGAGAACATCACTCTGTTACATCAGGAATAGGGCACTGCTGCAGAAGAAATATCTGGGTACAGTTTTACATCATGCTAAGTACCTACTGGACATGGAATAGAAATATTTTTAGACTGGGGTAGTGGCAAAGAAGGTTTCCACCATGAACAGTGTTCTTTCTCATAATGTGTTCTTTCTCATAATGATTCTGTTGCAAATTTGGTTGCAAATGCTGAAGAGTTCCCAAATACCTCAATTCCCAGTGCAGATTTAAACAGTAAAGGTTTAAAGGAACTTAAAGTTGTAATGCCTTGCAAAAACACAAAAATAAATGGCACAGGGAATAGTGAATATACAATACTAGTTATGGGACAGTATTGAGAAATAATTCTCCTCAGCTACCTCAATTTGCATCTGACTACTGGCCTAGTATGTGCTATTAAACAGTGCATAATGTTTCTTATAGGGCTGACTACAATTTTTTTTAATTAATTTTATTCATGTGAATGTGCAGGATTGCAAATAGTAATTTTAAGCACCTACTCAGCCAGCAGATTGTTCTCTTGTATTCCCCTAATGTCTCAACTATATGTAGCCAGCCAGTGTAGCTATCAGCTAATTTTAATGATATGACTATGAGCAAAAAAGAGACATATCTGTTGCAAATAGGACTGCCTGTAGCCAAAAAAGAGAAGTGTAGGCAGCTTACCTCTGACAATTATTACAAATGATGTGTCCATCTATTGTACTGTTCTATACACTTTAGTGTCCTACTTAGCACAAATACTACAAATGCTAAATGTTGACACTTTGAGGCACTTATAACCATTTTCTGCATGACTGCACCTAACATAGGCAATCTTTTATGTTGACAAAAGATAGACTGAATACAGATAAGCTTTTTTTTTGTGTAAGTTATATTTTGGTAAAACAAAGCACATATTTTGTAATTTGACAATGTAATTCAGCTACTGAGGACCCCGATCCTTGACTCTGCTCTTGATAATAAAACTGACATTTTTTCATTTACAGCTGGGCAAGCAATGTGCCAGAAAATTTCAAATATGCGTAGAAGTATAGAATACTATTCGAAAAAACCTATATGCTTGTGATTTGCAGAAAATTCATAGAAGAGTGAATAAAAAACCTTTGTTTGCTATATTTTGCATTATATTTTCATTTTAACAATTGGCACTATTGGGGTTACCTGCAAGAGGTCTCCAGTCAGATGATGATATAAATAAATATATTTTAGGAGGTTTAATGCATCTACCAATTCTTCTTTTTAATAGTAAGCTGTAGAATGCATGTGCCCTAGCTTACAAAGGATCCACTGCAGATGTTTAGCATTAGCTGGATGTGGGATGGTCACTGCTGGATTAAACTGCATTGTGTGTAATAGATAGAGGGTTGGCACCAATTGTGATACTGTCAGATCTGGGCTTTTGCTGAAGCATATTAAAAACTTTATCAATCGTTATTTTGTTGTAAATTATGTTATAAAATTATAGATAAATGGCTATCCACATTTCATATTAATAGATTAGAGTGTCATGGGTAGAGGTGACTACAGTATAAACATAGATCCGGCTTTAATGGACTACACTATAATGGACTGTGCATGTTACATGTTAATGCAAAGCTCACTGGCCCTCTTAAAAAGACCCCAATTGTCAGACCATTTATTTTAACAACAATCTTCTCCTATGATTATATGTGTAGTTAACATATTTTAGCCATGTTCTTTTCCTGCAAATGCCTCTCTTTGTGTGGAAATCCAAAAGCTCTGAGGTTGTTGCTGTGCGTCGTCATCCTGGATGTGTTATCAGCAGCCCACGCAGACTCAGAGCTGTCATTTAAGTGACACTCTAATAGCAGTCTCCTTCACTTCTTCCCTGGCAACTATATAACAGGTTATGTAGGGATAATTTTTTAGCAACTAGAAGTAGTATACATCCACAGCAGCTAAAGCTATTCTTGTGCTTGTTTTTGTAAATATGCTGCCTTTACCTTTAAAAATAAAAAAGCAGCTTTTGTTGCAATGCTCATCTTAGCTATGGTTCTGTTCCCTACAGACTGCTCCAAGGTCCAGTGTTACTCATCTTCCAGGTTAAATGAAGGCCAGCATCATCTAAGCCACTTCCTGTGGTCACAGTCTGTCAGCACACCTCCCCCCAGGGGTGTGTAAGCAAATTTACAAAAAAAAAGCTGTATTGTGGCCTTACAGACATGTCAGGGGCTGCACCTGAGGCTCTATATGTACTAAGTTAACTATTGCTACTGTAAAGGCCAGATTAGGAAAATGTTCTATGATGTCTATAGGCACCTAGATACTTTTATAAGGTCTTAGTGTACCTTCGGTTTCCTGAGTGTACACTGTATGCAACTCAAAATAGACTAACAGACAAATGACATCCCCTACCCCGACCGCCCTACTCCATTAAAATGAAATATAGAAATTACAAAATATCGTGACATACGAATTCATGTGACACTGAATTCCACTGTTAATGGCTTGCATGTGAAATATGTTTTGCTCCTTTGAATCAGCTATCAGAACAAATGATTGATCAACACTATGTTGACCAAGTGTGAAATATATAAAGGCTAATCCTTCCATGCACTTTGGCAGCTCCATATTGAGTTAATTATATATTCTCTTTGCTGCAAAATGCATTTATATTTAGCAAATATAATGAAATTCCACTCATGGCTAATATTCTAAAGATAGGCAAGTGAAAGAAAGATTAATTTAAAGGATCAATTTGCTTAAAATGCTAAATGATTTATTTAGAAGTGTAATTGTAAATCCCTTACAAATATAATACACTCTGAAGTTTCAGATAGGGGCAACCATAATGTGGCTAGTGTTTATAAGTATTGTAACCAATTGCTCTTCTGCTCACAATATTCTGGCAGTGCAGATGTCAATATGCAAAGGGTAGGAAGCTTGCACAAGAAGCACTCATTAGAGTTTATTTGAAAATGTCACATCTTTTCACAACTGATTAAGGGTTAACACAAAAATATATGTTTCAAGACATTACGCCAGCTATAAAATTTCAGCCAATAAATGCAATAAGGGAATATATAATGTGATACGTTAATATACCATGTACAGACTGTTATTATACAGCATGTAAGCAAAATGCTCAGATACAAACAAATAGCTAAATACAGATGCATGTTGTATTTTCCTGAGAGTTAAACCCCCCAAGAGACTTATAATTGCAAATTTGTCAACAAGGGGCATTCTCAACCTACAGAGCAATTCAACATTTCTGTTTAGGCTCTAGTTTATTAAGAATAGAATGTGTCTCTGTCTTTGTGTCTCTGTCTTTGTGTCTCTTTATATTATGCACATTTTATCACTTGTTTGGAAATGTCCAGTTATATTTTTGTAGAGCCCAAACAAAATTGGAGGTTGTGCTAATGTTTTTCAGAAATTAGAAACTTTGTCTGTGTACCACTTGTATACAGTACACATTGCACTAATCCACAATTAGCAATTGTAGACTACCATACCCTACACCAACCTGTCCGACTATCTCCTACTCTGTCTGCCTATAGGAGATCCCTGAAGACTCATCTCTTCAGGGAAGCCTATCCCATCTCAACCTAACCACTGAACTATCACTTTCTTAACCAATTAATTCCCACACATATTCCACCTTTTGTATAACTTGCCCCTCCCTTTTAGGCCTGGTTCACACCTAAGCTGTTTATCACACGCATTCAGCCTTACAATAATGCGCAAAACACAAAAAAACCATACAAGTCAATAGCGACAGTTCACATCTAAGCATTGCATCGCATGGGCAATATTGCCTGTTGTGCAAAAAGATGCATGAACTGTTATCAGATTTTCGGACGGTTTTAAAAAGCAAAATTGCACATAAAAAATGCGCGACAAGCGCGCGAAAACAGCTTGACAACCGAGATCGCCTCGGTGTGAAGCAGGCCTCAGATTATAAGCTCACACGGGCAGGGAGCTTACAGTCTCATTATCATTTTGTCTTGATTTGTATTGTAACTGTAAGTTCTTCCTTATATCATTATAAGTGCTGCACAAACTGTTGGCACTATATAAATCGTGAATAATAATCATCATCATTATTAAATGCATTAATAAAAATAAATGTATGTTTTATATTGCCATATGGTACAAGTCAGCTTGGAAATTAAAAAAAAATGTATGTGGCCTACATTATTCTACATACTTTGGGCAAATGTATTGTTAATTTAAAGGATTAGTCTATCCTTAACAACTATATCAGGTATGGGAATTAACGTGGACAATATGAATCACCCACCAACACAGTGGAGATTATTGGTAGGTGACAGAGGTGCTTGTCTCAGACACAGCTCTTATAAGAAAATCGTATTTAAAGTAAAACTGCATTTTTTTTGTGAGAAAATGGGCAAACTTAACACATGACCAGGACCTTAGCAAAGTTCATTGTAGGCTTACCTGTGGTTCTTCTCACACATGGACCCAAGCTGTTGCAGTTTACGGGGTGCCCCCAATTGCTAGGAAGCAACACTGAACATTTTACCGGTTTTAGAAAGTCATAGCTGGCTGCAGATGCAGTAACAGAAGGGTCATTTGAAAAATTTTAATACAAAACCCTCTCTCCTTCCATCCATTGCGGACCTTGAATCGAGTTTTACACTACTTCATAATATTGATTGTAAAACGAAGATGTGATATTTATGCACACACATTATGTTATTAATTTTTAACAAAGTTCTTAATAAAACTTAAACAGTTTTACATTATGTACCATCTTATCTGTTATTTGTTAGCACTACTATTTGCCAGATGCCACACTGGAGAGATCTCATCTGTGATTATACAAAGAAAATGTAACCCTTGAAACCCCTAAGGATAGGAGACAAGTGAATAGAACATCCCCTACTTCTGTGATTGGCTGACTTATTTTCCTACAAGCCTGCAGTAAGATACAGGAATCATTTTTGGAATCCCTTGCAATAGGAATTTCATTTTTAGTGAGGTACTCCCTAAGGGTTAATTACATCTAAAGGGGTGCAAGCACTGCTACTTTCCTCATTACAATACAGGAAGCCCACCAGCTGGTTATAATGAACCCAGACCCTTCCATTTAGGAATCAGTTTGGAAAGGACATGCTGCAGCAAACAGCTGTTTCTTCAGAATAGAAACAGGTAATAAACTGCAACAAAGTTGGTTAAAATCCTTCCAATGTACACAGATCACATAGAGAGGATTTTTTTTCCTCAACAAAAGTGGCATTGTTCTTTAATATGTGACATTAGGATGCCACAATAGTTGTATTTATTGTTTTGTTGCCCTTCTTCAGGGTGAAGCAAATTATTTCCATTCATCTGGTATTTTTTCCTCCTTTCATACCTCAGTTGTTACCTCTTGTATACATTTTCATAAATGTTCATTCTTGTCTTATCAATTCTTAATGTATACCATCTTTTCATGGTGCTTTATTGTTTCCCTTCATCCCTTCATCTGTTTAATAGTTCTTTAATATATTCAGCCCAGCATGCTAACATATTATCGTGATTCTCATTTAGGCGTCCATTTCTATCTCTATGTAGACCCTTTATTTACTACATTAACCCATGTAAACAGATTTCTAGCTTCATCCTTTTTTAAACATCTATTTTATTCTCTAGCATTTTAGCTGTTTTCCCTTCATTTGCTTTTACAATTTTATTTACCATTTTCCTTTTTTAGTGAATTCACCTATATAATTGGGCTTGTTTTTCTCTATATATTTAGACCTGACTTTATTTCTTTATCTATTGCCTTTCTACACTTCTCATCAAGCCAGTCTACTGTGTATTTTAACATTTCATACCTAATACCTTTTTTTATAGCATCTATCACTAGCTTTTTTATTTATGGTCATGGTGCCCCTATTTCTTGTTTATTATTTATACTTCCTATTTGTATTTTCCTAATAATGTTTTCTTTGAACTTTCTGATTTATCTTTCTATCTGTGTTAGGCCTAATAACATGACATTTCTTTATTTTATGCCCTTTCCTAACATTCATATATCATATTTTTGTCTGCATTTATTAAGTTCTATAAAATGCACTGTATTGTAAGCACTTCTCTTTGTAGACTTCAGAGATCCAAAATGTACGTTCCATGTTTTTTGTCAAATCAGTCAGTGATGTCTTTGTTTTGGGGTTTTACTATTAAGATATATCCATGGTGCTTTACATATGCTTTTATGTTCAAAACATGAAATATTTATTTTCATATATGCACTATCCTTGCTCCATCCTTGCTTTTCTCCTAAAGCAAAATACAGGGGCTGATTTGGTATAGGAATGACAGATAAGTGCTGATTGTAAAAACCATTGTGTTTATATTTCCGCAGTGCCAGGCCTGTTCTTGTAGGCAGAAGGGGGCTGCATCCTCTCTGCCTTCCCTTTCCTACTCAGCCACCTAGGCTGTGGTACTGGGTAAATGTCTGATTTGATTTGTAGAGAATACCCCTCTCAGAGGGCTATATTGTACATTTTTTAATAGCACATGCAGTTTTAAGAGGCATTTCCACAGCACATTATTTAAAGGATTTGTATTATTTTAACTTTGGACCTTGAAAAAGCATGAAAAGACCCTCTAAATGTTATATTTGTTTAATATTTACCATGCAGTCACTGTTAGGGTACTGAGGTAAACGCAGGTACCACAGGTGCTTCAGCACAACAGTCAGCAGGGGAGATTCCTCTGATTTCACACGTTCAGCCTGTTTGGTTGAATGAAAGAAATCTAGGCCTGTGTGTCCATAATAATATTGGGGTTCTGTGATTAAGGGTTAAAGGCTTAGCACACTAAGCTTAGGGCAAACAAATTAGGGCACTAGGGGGGTTATTGACCAAAGAGCCGAAGTATCCAGCTGTAGCTTTGACTGATCCTTCAGCTCTCTTTGGCCACCAGAGCGGGCTGCTGTATGGGCTGTTCATAATACAGCAGCCGAAGGCAGCTGAGTGGCTCAGCCAAGCAGAACGCATATGCTTCAGCTCGACTGAGCCAAAGTGACAGCAGAAGCAGGGAGAAGGGCTGGCCGTTCGCCCAGCAAAGGACAGCTGGATGTTCGCCAGCAGTGATCTAACGGCTGGCTCTGCCCAGTTGTAATAACAGATCAGCTATTCATTGGCCGGGACCTGCTAGAAGACTCTGGTAGGTGCCAGCCAATAGGAAATAGTTGGGCGGAGCTTGCTGTCACTGCTAGCTCTGCCCAATTGTTTTTCTTCTTTTTTATTTCTTTAAAATATTTTTCTTTTTTTAAATTCTCCTATTTATTTGTAAAATAATTTTTCAACCTTTTTTTTGCTACTCTTTTCACTTATTTTCTATTCTGCCTGGTATGCTCGGAGGCATTTGGCTATTCACTCACTGCCGTTTGGCCCCTATGAGAATAGGGGTGAACGACAGCAAGTGAGCTGCCGGAGCTTTGGCTCAGCTGATCCAGATGTTGGATCGGCTGAGTCAAAGTCGCTCTACGTTTGGCGCTGTACACTTTGGCTCGATTGGTCCCTCAGCTGCCTTTGGCAGCTTTGTGAATAACCCTGTAGGTTTGGTATCCATAAATGTAACTTGGGCTTCAGGCTGATTCATGCAGCCATATTCATTATGAAATAAGAATGGTCAGGGAACATACCACATAATGTGTAGGAACATCTATAGTGAGATAAAAGAAAATAAGCATTTTAGTAAAGCTGGGATTATTGTAAGCAAAAGCAAAAAAAAAAAAAGAAGCTAAACTGGACCATCATGGTTTTGCACACACACATGTTTGGATACCATGGGGAATTCTGATATCGATAGCAGACTGTGGCTAAGCAAAGAAACTATAATGCACCGTCCACATAGAGGAAAGGGATGATGAGGTTGCTGCTGTCCTTCCAAACTACCTCAGACATGACATGGTGTTCATGCAAGTCTTTGATGTAATTATTTCATTGCACCCACAAAAAATCCACTTTCTGTAAACAGACCATGTGGAGGATTCACGATGGTTTCCTCCAAGACCCACAAGCAGTTCCCAAGGAACATGCCATTAACTTCACAGATGCTAGGATATTATCAGCCTAAAAAGGAACATTAACAATTTTTTTTATCACATAGTAACTAGTT
>NW_017306632.1:721292-768903 GCF_000935625.1 Nanorana parkeri
AGTCAAGGGGTACAGTAAGGGGTATAGTCAGCGGGTATAGTGAGGGGTATAGTCAGAGGGCACAGTGCTGGGTATAGTCAGGGGGTACAGGTAGGGGTTATAGTCAGCGGTTATAGTGAGGGGTATAGTCAGAGGGCACAGTGCTGGGTATAGTCAGGGGGTACAGTGAGGGGTATAGTCAGCGGGTATAGTGAGGGGTATAGTCAGAGGGCACAGTGCTGGGTATAGTCAGGGGGTACAGTGAGGGGTATAGTCAGCGGGTATAGTGAGGGGTATAGTCAGAGGGCACAGTGCAGGGTATAGTCAGGGGGTACAGTGAGGGGTATAGTCAGCGGGTATAGTGAGGGGTATAGTCAGAGCGCACAGTGCTGGGTATAGTCAGGGGGTACAGTGAGGGGTACAAGACAATGCGCCATGCCACAATGCTCGTATTGTGCAGGAGTGGTTTCAAGTACACGAGGGAGAATTTACCTTGCTTAGGCGGCCCCCACAGTCACCAGATCTCAATCCAATTGAGCATTTGTGGGACGAAGTTGAAAGAGCCATCAGGCAGCTGGTTCCACAGCCATCAAATCTCACAGAACTGGACAGTGCTATTCATCAGGCATGGTGTCAGATTCCTCGCATCACCTTTCAACATCTCGTGGAGTCAGTGCCAAGAAGAATCGCCGCAGTATTGAAGACAAAAGGTGGCCCAACGAAGTACAGGAACTGGTACAGGACTACAGGTTACCTACCCCTCTCCCCTTCTTCAAAACATAGGAGGGAGGTGTTCTTTTGTCCACATATGTGCATAGGGAACCCATGATAATGCAACAGAGACAGAGAGCTTAATACATTTCCTACAGGATCAATAGGTATTTTTTTTTAACTTATCAAACAAATTTAACAAAATGCTTTATATATTTAACAGATCACAAAGGAACGAAAAAAGAGAAGCTTATTATTATGGTATACATACACTTTAATGAAAGCACCAGCTCTATACCATCTGAGTTGCTATCCTTAACATTTGGCTTGTTGTGTACACGATACATCCAGACATTTACTAGACATGTGCGATTCGTTTAGTTCCGAGTCAAAATGTGTACAAATTTTCCTGAATTCGGACATTCAGACACATCTGAATTTGCGAATCCCAATGCATTCGAATGTGTCTGAATTTCCATTTCCGAAATTTGTGTCTGGGAGCCTCAGCTTTAGTTTTATGTATATATTCGTTTGCACAACAGAATACTAATTACTAATTATATATACATAATATTAAAGTTGATGCTCCAAGACCCGTCACCCAAATGGAGTCCGAATTTCAGAATAGCATTCGGGAGCTCCCGAATGCCATTCAGGTCTGGAAGCCTCAGCCTTAATACTATGTATTTATATGTCTCCCAGGCCCATATTGTTGTCTGGAGCTTCCGAATTCTATTTGGAAATTCGGACTCCCGAATGCCATTCGGGTCTAGGAGCTTTAGCTTTAGTATTAATATCTGTATATGGTTTTCTGTGGTAGTCGCAAGGAACATTCATTTGTAAACTCATCCGAAATTAACGAAAATTGGGATCGTCCGAAACTCGAGCCAAATTAAATTTCGGACCCCAATCCCGAAAAGCGAAATAACGAAAAATCCGAACCCAACCGGAACTAATTTTTTTGCAGCTTACATGTCTATCTCTTACTTTCTTCCTAGCCTTGGCAACATTTAGTTTTCCTTAGCCTGGTAGGTTTAGCTAACCTTAAATTATGTTGTATATTGGTGTTTTATTAAACAGGCAAATATTAGCAGTGTTTGCCCCTCACTGAACAGTCTTTAGTGTCTTTGTCTCTGTCAGTCGTAATTAACCAGGAACTCTCACTGCTATATATTATTGACCACAGTTACTAATGTTGATTAACTGCTATTGGTCTTTTTTAAGGGTCAATATCTGTTTTAAATTGATGGTGTTACTTCCTTATTCACAATTGACTGTCCCTTTCTCATCTACAAATTGTCAATTTTAATTTATCTTTTGTGTTAAAGTAGATGTAAATCCTAAATTAATTACATTTATCTTGCGGAAGCACTGCATATCATAAACAACTGCCATTTAAAAAAAAAAAAAAACTTGTTTACCCTTTTTTTAGTCCTTTCTTGCATCTCAGTGCTTCTAATTCCTTGCGTTCTCCTGTTAACCATTTTTTGTGTGCATTCATGCACTCCAGTGATGGCTGAAATACCTATTTTGGGGCAGGTTTCCTGATGGTAACAACAGTGCACCACTCCTGTGTAATGTTTGTTTATGGTCACTTATAGTCTCGACCACACAGGGTGGACAAAATTGGTAGACACAGAGCTTTGTCAGATTATGATAGGAAGTGTCTAAACAAGGACCTTTATGGCAGGATCATCAGAATTGTTTAATTAAAGCAGATTTTAAAATATTGAAAACTACGTTTAGAATGATATTTCAGAACTACAGAGTGCTTGCTGCCTCCTTATTTCCACCACAAACACAAGGGGGTGTTGTACTTTAAGGAATTGGCTTGACAGAGCTAATTAGACTTAAAAGATAAAGTTTGACACTGTGAGAATACAGTTTATGCTATATTCTTTCTGTCTCTGATCACTTTTCCAACATTTCTTTTCTTTCTGCATTTGAGTCTGTAAACAACTGAACAGTGACATTTAGGCTCACCGTACATATTGCAATCAGTCCAATCTGTGTACAGTCAGTTTTAGATTTCCAAAAACAGAGTACTGTGAGGACCTACCTAAAGTACCCAATCAGTTTGTATCTAGTTAGGGAGGCCCTTGTACTACATACTTGATCGTAGATCTAAAGTAGATTTTATAGTCAGATTTTAATGTGTATAGCAAGCTTTACATCTTTCCTAAGGGTTAAGAACTTGTTCACACCAGCAGCTGCAATTGACCGCACAGCCGCTGCTCTGCGTGTACCCAGATAGTGCTGATGCGCATCACATTTTTTGTTATAACCTAATTGAAATGCTACAAGTGACATTTCATTAAGTTATATGGGCTTGCCACAGAGCAATGTGGCTATACTGCGTCTCACTGTGGTGTGTTTAAAGAAGTATGGCATGCGCTACTTTTTTCAACGCACACCACTGGAACATGATGGTGTGAACTGAGCCTACCCATGGCAAGGTAAATTGCCTTGTCTTGCATTTGGACTGTGCTGGAAAAAATGGCCAGCACAGACTGAACACATATGTGTGAACGAGCCCTAAATCTGAACTCTAGCAAACTAAAACATGACTTGTAATGCAGCTAGACTATGGGGTCTATTCACAAAGCTGCCAAAGGATCTGGCCGTAGCTTCGGCCGATCCTTCGGCTAGCTTCGGCCCCAGGACCCCTTCGGTTCAGGAGAACCGAGGGGGTGCAAGTGATTTACTGTGTTAATTCTTTGCAATTTACTTGCTTAAAGGTTATGTTCCAGAATTTGTTTAAGTCAAGCTGTCTGAGTGGTAATGCAGTTACTAGTATGGATATATGCACTGGCGGAACTACCAGGGTCGCAGCAGTTCCACCACCTGGCCGCCAAAGACGAAGAAGTTGCACCTGTTGCAGGAGTCAGGTAAGGCTGGTGTGGGGGTAGGCGGGAGGGAGGGAGAAGCTGTTGTTATTATTATTTACATTAGAATGTATTGCTCGGACTTGTAGACCTGTATAGCTGGTGGTATTCTGCATTGCTGTATAATAATTATACAGCAATGCAGAATACCACCAACTATGCAGGAGTCCAAGTCCCAGCAATACATTTTATTATTAAGTAGGCATGCACCAGTGCCAATACGAGTACTCGTGAAAATGCCCTGATACTAAACGCAGGCGAAATTACCAAGGTCGCAGCGGTCGCATTTGCGAACAGGCCCCGGTGTTCAGCCAGTTGGGGGGAAGCCCAGAGAGGAAGAAGAGGGCCGCCACCCGCAGCTGCCTCATGCTGCCAACGGTGTTTTTGACACTTGCAGACCGCAGTTCAGACAGAGGAATGGCGAAGACGCTGTAGCGAGGGGGTGTAGCCAGTCAGGCAACTCCATTTGCATGCACTATTTTTTCTGACCGCACCGGAATATAGGCATTGATTTGCCACGTGGGCAGGTGTTCGCAGTGTAGCCGGGGGGCATGTCTGCGGTACCTTTGACTTTAATGCACCGCCACCCCCTCCTCCCACCCCCAAACGCAGTGAGACGGCCCGGGATGCAATCCAGTGCGTTCCAGCACCACATTAACCCGGAATGCACTGGGGCTGGTGTGAACTAGCCCTGAAAGTCATTTTGGAATGAATGGAGTTTCCTGAATGAAGATCACATTCACTGTCAGAATTTAAAGTAGTATTAAACTCTCAAACTTTTTTCAATAATGAATCCAGATCAAACAAAACAGTGTTTGCCCAAACACTTACATTCATCATGTTTGTGAACAGTTGCTTCCACTTCTCTCAGCTCAGCTTCTCTGAACTTCCTGTCCAGTACAAAGATCACAAGGGACAGTGTAATCTCCAGCAACTGCCAATCTACTAGCATGGATAAGGGAGGAGAGAGAGCCAGGGGGGGAGGTAGCTTTATTTGCTGTGTCTGTATGTTTGTGGAGAAATACACAGCTTATTAGCACACACAAGGATGACTGCATAGAAGTCTGCTTGAGAAAGTCACTTTAAAGGACCAATGTTCTGGGGACCAGTTGATTCTGCAGGAAACTAAGGGGTCTATTCACTAAGCTGCCGTAGGCAGCTAAGTGAATGACCGACCTGAAGCGAAGTGAGCCGAACGCTGTTCGGCGATTCACTTCAGGCTGGTACGGCTGATATCAGGTACATTGAGTGGCTTCGCGTGCTGAGCATGTTCGGCCGACCCAAAGTGCAGAAGGAGTTCGAGTCAGTCGATCCGAACCTCTGGCAGGCTACTCGCTGCTGTTCGGTCTATTCTTATAGATGCCGAACAGCAGTGAGTGAATAGCCGAATGCCACTGAGCGGCATTCGGCTCGACTAAGTCTCCCGGAGCGCCCGGGAGAGTTAGGCTGTCTGGAGATCAGTGTCCCTGGTTAGCTGGTAACCAGGGACGCTGATCTGTATGCAAGTGGCCGGAGCCAGCAGTAACATCATGGCTGGCTCTGCCCAGCTGTCAGAAGCAGGCTGTCAGCCAGCCAATGGCCGGCCGCTCGGCCAGCTTCGGCTTTCACCTCAGCTCAGTCAAGCCGAAGCATATGCCTTCAGCTCGACTGAGCCGCCCGGCCGACTTCGGGAGCTGTACAGGCTAAAGTGAATAGCCCGTACAGCAGCCCTTCGGTTCTACTGAAGCTACGGCTAGATCCTTCGGCTGCTTCGTGAATAGACCCCTAAAACTTTAAAGCATCAAGGAGCAGCATTCATTGTAAGTGATTTCATGAGCATTTGAAATAGCTTAAAATCTTTGTGTCTTTAATATAACTTTAACGTGTTCAAAAAAATTCCCAAACTTCTCATTTGATTTTTTTTATCACTACGGTCAAAAATGATCTTCGATTTGACACCATTTACTATTAGAAAATCGAAGGAGCATTCTGAAACCAATTATTTTCTAATGAAATTCTACCGGTGTATAGCCAGCTAAAGTAGCTTGCTGCTAATCAGATAACCTTTTGCCCAAACACAAAAAAATCAATAAAATTGCTTTTGTGATTGACTTTTACTGCTTTAGACAGGGTCATAGAGAGGGATGTAGTGAACTCCAGAAAGATAAACAGCTATCTGGTGTGTAAAATATCTGGTTTGAATAATCTTAATATCTGCTTTGATATGCAGATGGTAGGTTGTGAGTTTCGCATGGCATGAGTCCTATGGGATGCAATAAAATGTAAGGCTTGCCAAATGAATGTGTGGCCCACAAGTGTGCAATTACTGCAAATACTATCAAGTCACCATAATTCCCTAATAAATATATAATGCTCCTTCACAACATGCTAAAAATAAACACTACACTGTCTTTCATATTACATATCATTCAAAGGATTAACAAGCTGCTTGCGGTAGTTATTTTGCAAGTAGTTTTATGATCATTCTTTAACTTTGATAGCTAAAACATTACTTAAATAATTTATGTTTATATCAGTACATATGCTGTACCAATATCCCTTGAGACATATGTATTTTTATTACATTTTTGCTCAATAGCTACTGGAAACAGCATTTAAACAAAAAAAAATCCTTGGGATTTATAATTCTAAATCAATCAAACAGAATAAAATCTGAAATAATTGCAACAAAATTGCATTTCCTGAGTCTCTCAAATATGCACCCAGAATAGAAGTGTCTTAGAAGGAAACCTGTTTATTTGTTTCTCAATAAGTAAAGGCATGCAGCAGGAATCCCATTTTCTCTTTAACCTCCCTGGCGGCATGATTTTTTATTTTTTTTCGTGTCATTTTTTGTTCTATTTTATTTCGAATTTTTTCAGTTTTTGTTGTGTTTTTAAAAAAAATATCCTGCCTGTTCCGCCCTCTGCGGCGCATACGCTCGCAAGGGACGGAACCCGGAAACGGGTGCCGCCATCGACCGGAGAACACAGCGCGGCTTGAGGGACAAGGCAAGCAAATGCTATGCGGCAATACCGAGTGTAGCTCGGGCATTACCGCTTATGGTATGGAAAAGTAACCCCGAGCTACACTCGGGAATACCGCCAGGGAGGTTAAGCAATATCATGTTTTTTTTAATTGTTCTGTATATTTAGATTTTTTTCTTTTAAATCCTCTTAGCATCTTTCATAAGAAGGCACTGTGTTGAAATATTAGATTAGTCAGCCTTTTCTAAAAAAATAATTGAACTCACTTAGAATTAAGCGAACTAAACAGATGACAAACATTAAAAAACTTGCGCAATCTGCATGAATGTTGACTTTTTTGTAGAATTAATATATCTTCTCACTAAAGAACAACATGGAGACACTATACTGTATGTTATCATCAAGAACATGTGCCAAACAAAGATGTTGTTTTCTATGAAATCAACTGGCACTACAGGACACTAATGGTTTTTCATAGGGATGCACTGAAATTTCATCCACCGAAACATAACGGACGAAAATGTGGCCAAAAATTCAGTGCATCTCTAAGCTTCTCTCCTCCCTGATGGATGCCAGTCTGTGTCTCCTGTGATACCCGCTGCTTTACAATAAAGTAAAAAAATTAATAAATGAAATAAAAAATAAACTGGTTTTGGTTTTGGCATGATAAATTTAAAATTTTTGGTTTTGGTCTAAAAATTCCATTTTGGTATATCCCTAGTTATTAGGATCATGTAAACCTATATTTTTGTTCAAATTGCATAGAGGAGCGCTAAAGTAACAGACTGTATAATGTAATGTGGTTAAGTGGAAACCCTAGACTGTGTTTATGTGTGTGTAGGGGCACTGCTTGTTGAGTATACATATACAAATTTGTGTAGCATTGCAATTGTAACAATATAAAAAAAAATGATCAGCGCCAGTAAATAAATGCAAATAAGAGCTACTAGGCACTCAAGATAAATAAAAAAGCTCTGCAATATATCTAGAGGTCAGATCATGCGAATCAGGAGAAATTGCCATAATGAGGTTGATTTTAGAGCTCAATCAGAGATGATAAAAAAAGAGGTTTGCTCATAAAGGTTATCAGGAAAGGTTTTTGGAGAAAGAAATCCAGAAGGTGGTAGAATTAGAAAGAGATACCCTTATTGTCAAAATAGAGACCCACCTGTTGCCTTATTTCTAGATTTTAATGCCCAATATAGGGATGTGAAGAGAATCATTGCTAGATATTGGAAGATTCTATTACTAGATGAATCATTGAAAAAAATACTTCCGTCTAAACCCAAATTTGTCTACAGTAAAGCTTGTGTCATCAAAGATTTTATAGCCAGGGGTGTTGTGTACACCCCTAGGAATAGAAACCCAGTGACATTTCTTGATGCTGTTGGTTTTTATGCTTGCAGGCGTTGTTACGCATGCAGACATGTTCCTAATAATTTGAAGCGCAGAAAATCTTTTCAGCTTAATGCCAGTAATATTCAAGTAGATATTAGAGAGTTCATTTCATGCGATACGGAGGGTGTAATATATGGCTTACAATGTGGGCTGCAGTATATCGGTCACACCACCAGAAAATTAGGTATTAGAATTAAGGAACGTGTGTATAATATCAAGCGGGGGTATAAAGATCACTTTGTTTCTAAAAATGTTGTACATCATAAAGATCCTGGTCTATTACAATTTTGGGGAATAGAAAAAGTATGTAAACACTGGAGAGGGGGTAATTGGCAACCGAAACTGGCAAAAAAAGAGACCCAATGGATCTTTAAAGCTGGTTCATTGAACCTAACGGACTGAATACAGTATTCGATCTTAATTGCTTTATATCTAATACCTAAATTAGTTACCGTTATATCCCCATGCCCCCCTCCTTTTCTATGCCTATAGCCATATCACCCTGAGGACACCCAGTCTCGTCTGATCTTGGAAGCTAGGCAGGGTGGGGCCTCGTCGATGCTTGAATGGGAGACCACCTGGAAATGCCAGGTGCTGTAGGCTTCCCTCTCTGTCTTTTTTTTCTTAGGGTAGTTCTTCAGTAGGAGATATTTTTACCATAAATATTTTATATTTGTATGCCTTATGCACATTTTTTTATATATGCATTAATATTATTATTTTTTTTATATTTATATATTTATTAATATTTTTTACTAAAATGTATATGTGCATGATGGATTGTTTTATATGTATTTTTTTTGTCCCACTCCCCTGCCTCGTGCTCATGCTGGCATATATATTTTTTACCCACTCATGCCTATTCTCTGTTTGTGGCATTATCTGCAGTTTATACGGTACATAGAGTGTGCTTATACTGCAGTTTATACGGTACATAGCGTGTGCTTATACTGCAGTTTATAAAGCAGTCCCATTGCACCCATAGATTTGTACTGTGGTGTCCATTGAATATTTGTTTTATGCCTTTTGTCACCTGTGACATTGTGAGTGCATGTTTTTTTTTAAAATAAATTGAATTTTTTTGGACGATACGCACTATGTCCTTTTCATATTTTGTCTCCCTTTGAAATGATGATGTTATTTGCGAGCTGAGGAGGTTATCTGGTCTTCTGTCATATGGGCTTCCCTCCCCTATTAAGAAGGGAAACGCGCTTTGAGACCTAGTTCTGTGGGTCTATCTCCCCAGGTGAGCAATGTTTTGCATTCACTGGGTGGAGGTGAATGTCTGTTAGGATTCTGTGGTAACTGTTTACTTGGAAGTTTGGATCTATCTAGTGGTGGACTATCCCCTGCATTATTTGCACGATTGCACAATTATAATTGTTGCACATTGGACTTTGTGTTTATCCCTCTGCTCACATTTTTTTATGTTTTGATGTGCTCTTTTGTATATATTTTTAAAGTATATACTCATATCTTATCGTTATATCACATATTTCACTGAATTGTTTTTATTTAGCTCAGCACATGATTGTCATACAATTGTAACAATATGTTATATTGTAGTTCTGCCAATAGGTGTCTCACTCCTATGATACCAAGGCTGAATGTAAAGCTTGTTGGTACTCTGTTTATTGTTAGAAACATGCCGTGTTGAGATATTCTGTGCATTATTACTTAATTACCAACATCCATACCAACATCCATAATTTATAATAGGAAAATTATTATCGAAAGGAAATTGTTAGACTTTTTAGGTGCTGCTACACTTTTACTATAAAAATATCCATCACGCAGGGAAGAAGTTTAACTGCTTGAAGACCAGGTGTTTAGATCCCCTACCTGGCCAGGCCATTTAAGGCTGTGTATATACAGCGGCTGGCCAGGAGGTAGTTAAGGATGGAAAACCAGTCCTTTACAATGTTGGAATTTCTACACTTTGATTTATCCCCCTTGTGATCATTGGAGAATAGTAGCGGATGTAATAATAGAGTTGTGTAACGTCATAAAGCAGATCAAGGTATATCTCTGTTGTCCCTCCCCACGCACACTTAATAGCATTCAAATCATGGGTCCGAATATTAATAGCTCCTCTATTCTCCCCTGTGATCTGGCCCACCTGACATAAAAGATTACGTGACCATAAGCAAATACAAAAAAAACAATGGAAATAAAAAAACAATTAATGCTTTCTTATATATATTGATAATCTTTATAAAAACACACAATATTCATTATCACTTTAATACTGGTAAAGTTTATGTTAAATTGACAGTGAGCCACTGTTTGTGTGTATTGGCTGCTCCTGCTTAAGGAGGCTTCAGGGTGTGGCAGGAGCAATGAATACACATAAACTCCTCCCTGTCAATCACTAAAGGAACCTAAGAATTTGCTCTGCGTGATGTAAAATATACTGTAGATTCTGGCATGTAAAACTAGATGAGCAATCAAGTTACTTGACAACCTTTTTGACTCCATTTAGATGTTATTGATGAATTGGATTGCCTATGGGCAGGGCCGGATTTACTCCACCTGCCGCCCCAAGGCCAGGTTCCATAATACGCCCCCCCGCGCCGCTACCCCGTATCGTGGAACCTGGCCTTGGGGCGGGGGTACTTTAAATTTTTTTTTACTGTTTCTTTATTTTTATCACTTTTTATTTTTGTATTCAATTATTTCTTTTTTTTAATTTATTTATTTAATTTTTTAATCAATGTAATTTTTTTTAGATTTTTATTTTTTTATAATTTATGATTTTATAGTTTTTATCTTATGATTGTTTATTTTGTATAATTATTTTCTTATTTTTTTACTTTTTAATCACCTTTTCATTTTTTTATTTCATTATTTAATATTTTTTTTACATTTTTTTTCAGGAAGCAGCATTCCAGGCATGTAGTAGTAGTGCATTCAGATCATAAACCTCTGGAGAGTATTACAAACAAACCACTATTAAATGCACTAAAACAACTGCGGTTGATGTTTCTTTGACTTCAAATGTATTACTTTGACAATAGCTACTGCCCAGGGAAATATCTACTTACCGAAGATGCTCTGAGTAAACCTAATTTACCTACTTGTACAGAAGGAGAAAGAGACATTGAGAACATTGTTATGTATAATTACCTAGCTGTATCAAAAGACAGGTTAAAGGAAATACAGAGTTGTGTACAAGTGGAAGTCAGTCTCTTTTTCACTGTCACAGAGATTCACTGTCAGTGCAGGATGGCATCATCTTTAATGGTTAAAGAGCAGTCACATCAGAATTTCTTAAAAGGGACATATTAGAGATTGCACCCTACCAACACTGATGTAGAAGGAAACTTACTCCGGGCACGTGAATGTTGTGAATGGCCTGGAGTGTGAATGTGAGTGTGAATGTGAATGGCCTGGAGTTAATGAAAGTAACATTTCAACCACATGTAATTTCAGTTGGTCATAAATAGGATAGATTTGTTTAACTGGAATGACAAAGAGCACCTGTTAAAGGTGGACTAATTTTCAGACTTCTGGGAAGTGAACTATCTATGAGGGTGAAAACAGTAATTAAAAAAACCTCAAAGCTCATTTTGCAAGGTATGGCATTTCTGAGGTGAGATTGCATTCTCTAATAATGCTGCTTAGTTCTTTACTAAAGTTATCTATAGTTAGAACAAAAGCATTTGCGATGTATGCAGTATATTAGGCTGTTGTTTTTAGGAGCATTTAACAGCAACGTGGGTAATTTATTAATGTATTTGCCACCAAAGTTTTAGACCCAAAGACCAAAATCTCATGCTATCTAACTGACATGTTTTATCTCTGTTTTGCACCTTGAAGTGTTCTTATTATATTACATATTGATGTTTGCAACTCACTGCATGTGTTTTGCATAATTTTGCATAATTTTTTAACTGCGCAGTAATTGCGTGCCACATTAACAGTCCTTCAAACTGTCGCACATTCTGGAAGTGCTCCTGAGCACTTCTTATAGTAGCAGTAAAATAATTCAGCTTCATATCCTCAAGTCAGCGAAGCTCTTCATGGATATTCAGCTGTCCACCAAGAGGTTCCCTGGAAGTTTGCGACAATTTTGAGAAAAATCTCCTTATGAAGGCATTTAGGAATGAAACATAGGATAATAAATCTGTCACTATATGCACTAGAAATCAGGTATGCAACAGTTTAAATGTGCTGATGATGTAACAAAAATAAATAAATGATAAATGTTCCCCAAAAACTATTGTGGTGAGTGGAATCAAGGAAATGCTGATCAGATTTTTAGGCCTAGAGGTTCAGCAGCAAGCTGGCCATACATGGAATGAGTGGGGGGATAAACTTACAGTGTGTTAGGTGTAACTAACTGCAATACAAGATGTCAGGAGAACAGAAGAACACAACTTTTATATATACCAAATGCCACAGGCAAATGAAGTATTAGGAAAGCTACCTATGACATGAGGTTCAGTCTAGATAAATGTAAATGTTTATGTTTGAAGGATAAGATAGTCATACAATATACACCAGTGGGTAGAGTATGGTTTAAAGCTGAATAAATCAATCATAAAGGAGGATCAATGTGTACTTGTAGACAATGTACTTGAAGTGAACCTGTAATTTTCCCATACATTGCAAAGCAACAGTTTCATTTTAATGCTGGCCCTGTCTGCTGCACATATAACACTTACAACCTGTTAGCTACTCTTCCTCTGTCCCTGCCTTCATGTGACAGTACTAGGTGCCAAAGCATTTATGTGGAATGGAAGGGAGTAAGACAAATTCTCCCCCATACCTGGACTTATTAGGTATTTTTCCTTATTTGTTGGCAGAATTGTGGTGGAGTGAAAAGAGAATGACTGTGCTGCTGGTAAGCACAGATTCACTTTAAAGAACAATTCTAATCAACAAGTGTACTGTTAATTCTACCTGGGAAGTGTGGTCATGGTTTAGGGTCCCATTCATAATCAATTAAAACACAGCAAAACACGTTAACTAACACTACAATTAACTTTACACTGCCCATCAATGTGCAACCTAATGCACTTCAGTGCATCCCAATATGCATTAGGTGCATTGACATGTGACATGATGTGCACTAATGTGCATCAATTAGCGATGGCGTGCATTTTTGATGACACTTTCAATGACTTCAATGGAAAATCCATCAGATAAAAACACAAAAAGTGTAAATCAAGGCTAATAGGCGAAAAATCCATTCTATTTACTTGGGCTGATTATAATCTACAACAGCCAGATTCCTGGAATCTGCTCACATGCATAATAAGTGGGTCTGCATCCTGAACCTCTGTAATTTTTTCTCTCTCTTTTTGATGTAACAAACTTTGTATTAGTGATACTTTCATACATTAGGCTTTCTGTGTGTGAAAGATAACACGGAGCCTGCAAAGGATATTATCAGATATATAAAGAACTTTGACATTACAAACAGGTAGGCAAGAGGGGTGCCAGACTACCAGATTAGGGGGTTAGGTTGAACTGGTGCACTGGAGCAATGCACGGATGAAAAACTGAAGCTCTAAATATATATCTTACATTTTATTTTGAGTGAAAAGTACCCTAATAACAGGAAACAATGTCAATCTGAACGTTCTAAAGTTAGGCAGAGGTGGAGGCGGATTTATGTTGTATTAAAGGCAAATAGGCTGTTTACTTTGCACAGGAATTTGCACTTTGCATGAGAAATGTCCACTTAGTTTAATGAATGTGGTAAAGCTTTGCTGACTTCCATTATCCAATCATGTGAAAGCAAAAATACTATTTATTTTTTGTAAGGTAATATGTCACTGCATTCACCAAGCTAAGGGAAACTTCCCCTGCAAAGTGCAAATTCCCATGCAAAGTGTACAGCCTATTTGCCTTTAGTGAATCAACCCTTGGGGTCCGTTCACACTTGCCTGCATTTTGCTGCATGAAAAGACATTTCAAATAAAAATCCCAGTGTTTTCTATGTGGCTGGTTCATTTAAATATGCTGCAGTTTAGTGTGTTCTAAAATGGAAAACCCATATGGTGGGCCTATTCACACCTATGCGTGTGCACAACACAACACTCACAGAGCTGTGTAAATCCAGTATCTGTCGTGTTGGTTATGTGTTTAGATGAAGCACTGAGATCTTGAGGAAAACTGAATTAAGTTTTACTTGCTTAGGAGATTATTAAATCAGAATACAGCATTATACTGCATACAGAGAGAACTTCCTGTATATCATAGATAAGCATAATAGAGACTAGCATTGCACTGCATCACCATCTACAGCTCAAAAGACATAACTACACAAGCAATACAATCATATATATGCTGTTGCATTTCCAACATTTGGAAATACTAATTCAACCAAAATGTTTTCAAATTTCAGAAAAGCAGATTAAAGGGGCGCATTGTCATCATATAAATGATGTATAAAGACAATTCAGAGGAAACCTGTTCATTTTTAAATAAACCTGTACTGAATAATACCTAGGCTGCCCTTGTTGACCTCTGCTTTTGAAAAATGTTTGCTGCCTAACTGTGATACTGATCCACTGGTTGCAATGCCTTCTAAATCACTTAGCCAAAACAAGGAAGATGAGGCGTGGGGCATCCAGGCAATAGGGTAAACTAGAAAGTCCTTTAAGTTTGTAAATATCATAACTCCATCTACTGATCCAAACATACTGTAAATATATCTAAATAGGATGATATACTGTAGGTTCAGTGTAGACAAAAGTAAAAATGTGCCTGGTAATTTGTTTTTCTAAAATGTATCATTCTGCAATTCAATTTTGCAATTTAACTATAAATCAATGGATCATATGTGCTCAAAAATGAGGACCTAGTATTTGGTAAATCAGATATTGGAATTACAAAAAAACATACCGGAAAATATACTAACTATATGTCTATCTCTAAAAGGGACCCAATTACTGTATGTTAAAAAAACAGCACAAAAATACATAATTTATGACAATTTGAGATATCTGACAGGAGATTCTCAGAGAAGCTTTTTAATCTACATCAAACAATGCGTTACTCCCTTGTGCACATTTGTCAACAATCCTAACAAGTCTCAATGGATGTTATGTTGTTATGCATGAAAAGTCGGGACAGAAAAGAAGTATAGGTTACAGCAGCAGTTACACCTTCAAGTGGCATTCAGTTGGTTTACCAGGACAACCCCTATGATTTTCTCCTCCACTTTTTCATACATAGATCATATTAGGCTTCATGTATATACATATGAGGAAAGAGTCTGCATTAATTGGATTCCAGAATTCATGATTTTGATGCAGACTGGGACATGATTTTTTATCAACTGACTGTTTGTTATGGACATCAAACTTGTCTTATCCTCCAGTTTCTTGACATCAAATGTAGTGATTGTTTAGGATGTTTGCAAAGAAAGAGAATGTAGAAATAGATGAGCCTGTGGGTTAATAAATAAGAAGTCACTCTGCCAGGTCCCTGCAGAGTTTCAACTGAGAACTAAGAAAATAATATTCAGAAATGTTCAGCAAGATTTTTAAGATGAATGCAATCAAAAATAGATTGTTTTCTTTTTGGCTGCTTCTATATCTCTTCCCAGCCATGGTACTGCTGTGACAGACCAGGCTCAGAGTTATATTTGAGCTCCTGGGCTCAATTGGTTAACTGAATTCTCAGTATAACTTTAAAGCTGAACTCTGGGATAAGCAAATATTGTCTATATACAAGAGGAATGTGTATTCTTACTTGAATCTTTGTGAGCTTTATGCATTTCTTTCAGATTTCTTTGTCAAGAGAGGAACCTACAAAGGCTGGAACAGAGAAAACCTGGCCTGCCTTTACAAGTATGTGAAAATGGGATATTCCAGGAGCAGAAGATTACCAGTAACAAAGTAAAATAGTGTGGTGGCCTGGTGAAATACTGGTAGGCATGAATTAATGAAATACAGAAGCACTGTTGAGAAAGTCTATATTTTCTCTATGCATTTCAAGGCTTAGTTTGAAATTGTAATTGCTATGTATCTTTAGGTCAGGGCTAATGTGCAATGTAGTGTTACTCATGGCTGAAAGGGTGAAATGATAGGAAATTCAGTGTTACAGCTTTCACTGAAATAGGAGGTGAGGGGAAATCTTGGGGACACCTGTTCAGTTGGCAACTGTCTAAGAGAGAATGTCCTCTCACTTTAGGGAAATATCATGTCACTTCCGGCTTGTCTTTCTGTCTTTCTCCCCAGTGGGATACAGAAAGAAAAAAAAACTCCCTATCCCTCAAAAAAAGCAGGGGTAAGGGTCCCTTATCTATCCAAATCCAAAAATGTATTGCTTTAGAAACACTTGAAAGTGTATATAAACCCAAATGTTAAGGTGTGTAAATATTTCCCTTTTTGCTTTTAAATAAAAAATTTTATGATGGTGTGAGTAAATGTTTAAAAAAAAACATGTGTGAAGACTATAGAAGTGCAGTCAGGGCTTGCTCACACTAAGATCTGCATGGGTTTCTGCACACGCATTGTGCAGCAGATTTTGCTGCGTTTTTTATTGCGTTCCAGGCCGGTTTTTTTTTACATGCTCTGGAACTGAACGCTGCGGTGTGAACTAGAGCCCAAAATACCATTGGAAAACATTGGACACAGTTTTGAACCGTTCTGTAACTGCTCTGCTCCTGGAACCCGCTTTATGTGAACTAGCCCTCAGTGTCCCCTGCTTTTTGATTCTGGCCCTTTAGTAGCTGAGACTTGAACTTTCTGTAACTGACACTTTTTCACTGTTTACTGATTGAGAACTTTCCCTGTTACTCAGAGTGGAACAATATCTGACCCTTTAATCCCACTGGCATGATTAACAGAAAACAAAACTATGTTACAGAGGGGACTCAGAATCAAAAAGCACGGTTGGCCAAATTCTGACAGACTGAATCATATATATGTTTTTTTAATTTAAATGATACAAATGTGTGCATACAATGTTTTATCTATGCCTAAAGCTTTTTATGTTAGTTATAACAGTGATATATCATTGACATTACCTTCAACTGAATCATCTCCATTTTCAGGGAATTCACTGTACAGTAATTTAACAACTGGAAGTTTATATCCTTTCAAAGTTGGTACAAAAGGATTCAAAGCGTTACAAAGATATTAACAAATTTTTCCACACAGCTATGTAGAGTTTTTTTTTTTTACGTTGTGATTACGAATTTTAAGAGCAAAGCAGCAACGGTCTGCGAGTAGATCCAAATCAGATAAAAGGTTTATTTGACACACGAGTGTGGGGAAAGGCCTTAGGGGTCTATTCACAAAGCTGCCGAAGGATCTAGCCATAGCTTCGGCCGATCCTTTGGCTAGCTTCGGCCCCAGGACCCCTTCGGTTCAGTAGAACCGAAGGGCTGCTGTACGGGCTATTCACAATAGCCCGTACAGCTCCCGAACGTGGCCAAGCGGCTTAGTCGATCTGAAGGCATATGCCTCGGCTCGGCTGAGCCGCACTGAAAGCTGAAGCTGGCCGACAGCCTGCTTCTGACAGCTGGGCGGAGCCATCCGTGATCTTACGGCTGGCTCCGGCCACTTGCAGAGAGATCTGCGCCCCTGGTTACCTGCTAACCAGGGACACTGATCTCCAAACAGCAAACTCTCCCTGGCGCTCCGGGAGTCTCTCGCTCCCGGCCACCAAGGAGAGAAACACTGCTTTTTCTTTTTTTTTCTTTATTCTGACACGGAGCCGTGTCAGAATAGAAAAAAAAACAAAACACTTTTGCCCATTGGAATGCATTGCTAGATTGCTATTGCCTATTTCAATTTGCAATAGCCAATAGTAAACTAGCATTGTACCCGTCCTCTGCTGCAGTTCTCCATAAGGTCCATCAGCAGAGGGCGGGTACAATGCTAGTTTACTATTGGCTATTGCAAATTGAATTAGACAATCTAGCAATGCATTCCAATGGGCAAAAAATTATTTATTTATTTTTTCTATTCTGACACTGCTCCGTGTCAGAATAAAGAAAAAAAAAGAAAAAGCAGTGTTTCTCTCCTGGGGGGCCGGGAGCGAGAGGCTCCCAGAGCGCCGGGAGAGTTTTTTTCCCCTTTTGTTTTACGGCAGCAGGACCGCCGGACAATAGAAAACTGTTGGGCGGAGCTAGCTGTCATTGCTAGCTCCGCACAATCGTTTTCTATTTAAAAACTTTAAAAACAATTTTTCTGTTCTGCTCGGTCCCTCTGAGGGACCGAGCAGAACAGCCGAGCTGAATGCCGCTCAGCGGCTTTTGGCTATTCACTCACTGCTGTTGGGCATCTATAAGAATAGGCTGAACCGCAGTGAGAAGCCTGCCGGAGGTTCGGCTCAGCCGATCCACATGTTGGATCGGCTGAGTCGAACTTCTTCTGCACTTCGGGTCAGCTGAGCATGTTCGGCCGACTCGAAGCCCTGCGAAGCAAGCTGATGTACGGCTGATTTCAGCTGATATGCGGCTGAAATCAGCCGTACAAGCCTGAAGTGAATAGCCGAACAGTGTTCGGCTCACTTCACTCGGGGTCGGTTGTTCACTCGGCTGCCCTCGGCAGCTTAGTGAATAGACCCCTTCGTCTGTCAGGCCAAAATGCCATGCCACTCTAGTTCATACAGCTTATAAACGTCCACACATCAAGATAAAGATTAAGCTTACAGTTGAACAAAATTCAAAATACAACCAATCTTGAATCAGCATTTTTTAGGACTTGTTCCTCACATTTACATAGCAAGTGTCTGAGTTTATATAAACTAAGAAACTCCTAGAATGGCAATTTCTCTAATGACTTTAAGATAACAGCTAGCCCCTTCTCAGAAGAGTGACTTGCAACTTTGTCTCATGAACAAGTGATAAAACATGTGTTTATACATAAAATGTTTTAAGGTCTCTAACTGTATTTAATAGCATGTATGTTTTTCTTTAATATAATATACATATAGAATATGATCATATAGTGGAATATCTTTAACCTGTTCTTTTACATGTCATATCATTTGCTTCTGGTAATGTGCCTTATCTTATACCATATTTACTAAATAGTCTTACTCATGATATACATTCCATAATATATTTCATTAAGCATAAGATGAAACTAATTGACAAAATTTAATCTGAAAATGTGATTGAACAGGGATCATCAATGCTTCCTACACATTTGCCACAGTTCTACTTTAAAGCTCATTTGCACCTATTGCTGAGGCATTTTTAAGAAAACATATGCCAGCAATGTACACCAATTGTACATACAGTAAAGCAGGCATGTGTAATTGCTGTATATGAACACAGAAACCTAAATTTTTTTGTTAGCTTTTTTCTTCATATCCTCATGAAAATGGCTGCCTCTGTACTCTGTGTAACTTACAACTGAGTTCACTACTGTTCTCTGAGTTCTCTCTGCTGAGTACACAGCATCGCAAGGAGGGGGACAGCTGTTTACAGCCTGCTTTACAATCTGACTCTGGTGTCAGAGTGCATGTCCTGTGGAGATAATGGGGTTGATTTACTAACCTTATAAACACGACACGAACAAGTATACACCTCTGTAGTGTGTTCCCTCCCAGCATGATCTATTGGTGGAATCTAGACACCTTTGTAGTGTGTACAGCAGGTGTGTTGTGCAAAGCCCTGCATGAATTGCAAGGTGATGTCGTGTAAATTAGCTCTACGTTGTGTTGCTTGCGTTGATGAATGCAGGAATATAAATGCATGAGCTAACAATTTTTGTCTAAACTGTGAAGCAGTATTATATATGCATCATGTGCATGATTTTTCCATATATGGCATTAGTGGAAATATGCTTTTAGAGGCTTGCATGCCGCTATTAGAACGACGTGTAGCCTATGGCGCATGCTACATGACACGCACGTACGTGAAGACAGCCTGCAATGTGAGTAATGAAAATATGCACACGTATACATCATCACTGCACCTCTACACTAGCTCAATAAATGCTAATCACTTACAAATGTGGAAATCTACTTTAACCAGTTGACATCCGCGGTGTTAAACCCCCTTCCCATCCAGGCCATTTTTCAGTATTCAGCAGACCTTTACTTCCTTTCACTAAAAATCACATCAACATCCAGCTATACATGCTGAAATGAAATCATCTTACATTCATCAGTTAAATAAATATATTTTTATTTTACTTACAATCATTGTTTTTCCACTTCCTGGTCCCCTTAGGCATTAGTATTGTAGCCCATGGCTATAAGATGAATTCAAGAAAGGTAGCATCATTTCAAGGGAAATCTCATCTGTAAACTGCAAAATCTCACAAGATCTCAGGCATTTTTCCCCTGAGATAATGTGCATGGTCACATGTCCTGGTCACATGTGCCACAGTTCCAGGAAGTAAAAGGAAATGGATTTATCTGCCCTTAGTAAAAATGGCCACTGTAGGAAGAATGGGAAGGAAAAGGAGAATAAGGTATGCAAAGAAGAAAAATTCAGCAATTATCTATAAATATGTGTTTGTAGATTGTCATTACTAAACATATCTAAAGGTTCTTTTGTTGTCATAAGGTTGATAAGGGTAAAGTTCCTCTTTAAGGAATGTAGCTGGTAATGTGTTTTTGTTACATCACAGTCTTTCATTGCCATGGCTTAACTATAGGTATTCAAAGACATTTTATTTTTATTTTTGGGTACTGCCTGGAATATAAGCTCTCCATTGAACAATTTGTATTGTGCTAGTTTATATTTTCTTGATCACCAAGTATATTTCTAATTCATCAAATTAAAGTTATGAAAAATCTGCATGGCGTTTGTATGTTCTCCCTGTACTTGCATGGGTTTACTCCATGGACTCCACTTTCTTCCCACATTCTAAAAACATGCTGTTAGGTTAATTGGCTTCTACCTGTAATGATATCGGCGCCTTGCGTTCCAGGTTGGAACGTAGCGCCTATGTGACTATGACGACGGTCGCGGCTTGCGCTCCGCCCCCCCCTAAAACCAGAACCGATATATACCCGGAAGGAGCTAAGCACGGTGTTCCACTAATAGAGTGTGCGCCCTGCTAGCTCCACATAGCCCAGACGCTACAACGCTACTGGGAACCTACAGGCAGACTATTGGGACTGGACCCCCGTCCTCAGGAGCAGGCTCCACCACCACTGGCATACCTGAGTCATACCTCTAAACCGCAAGTACTCTCAGTCATCAAGGACTGAGTAAAAACTGACTGCGTTACTTCCGCAAGCTGACAAACAGATACTTAGATGTGATTCTTGTATACACTCAGTAAATACTCTATGCTGTGTGTCTGCTGATATATACATGCCATGTGATCCATGCCTATCCTCATCAATTACACTACTACCGTGTTTCCCCGAAAATAAGACCTAGTGCTAACTTCAGGGATTTCTGTAATATAAGACCTACCCCGAAAATAAGACCTAGTTCGGCAGTAGGGGGCGCACATGTATTGCTGCATCCAAGCAGCCAGCAAGGGGTCTGAGTGTAAAAATCCATGATATGTGCAGCTTGTCTCCTGTCTGCATGTATGGTCTAATAAAATTTCACGATCGCAAAGCTCCCTCCCTCCCTCCCGCTGGCCCGTCTGCCCGCCGGTCCACCCGTCTGCATGTACGGTCTAAAATCAAGTCAAGATGGTAAAAAACTTTCTGGCCGCAGCTCCCTCCCTGCGGCCCATCTGCAAGCCTTTCCGCCCGACTGTGTCGGCTTTTAGGATGCCTGGACGGCATCAGAGAGCTCCAGACAGCTGCAGCCAGGTTCCGTACTGTGACACTGTGTGACAGTCACAGTACCATTCTTTCACTCCCCTTCTCCAGTACTGTATGATACAGTACATTACATACCGGTATCTCTGCTCTGTGTGACAGTCACAGTCCTGATTTTTGTACATACCGCTTTTCCCCGAAAATAAGACCTAGTGTGTTTTTTGGGGGAAAAAAATATATAAGACAGTGTTTTATTTTCGGGGGAAACACGGTAGGTGTGCTGCTGCTTGAGATGACATAGTATGACTACCTGAATTAACCACTTGCTGCCTTATTGATTGCTAAACTCACAAGCAGCTGCACCCTTCAACCCAGCAAGGCTGGGAAAACCACCTATATATATATACTTACCTGAACGTCGTATATCCGCTACCAAAGTCGGCCACCTTATAGTAATACCTTACCTAACCCCTAGGGGTGCTATCCCTTAGTATACTCTTAACATAGGAATACGGTGTATGATGTTAGCAATTCCTAACTCTCCGTAAACGAGTCTGAGAGAGACGCCTGGAATTCAAACTGAATAACCGTTATAGCCTCAATTTTAGTCCTGGCCTTGTGTATATCTGTTGATGTTACACACCTCTGCAGTTGAGATCCTGATAACAAAACTAGGTGCGTTACACTACCTAAATTGGCCCTAGTATGTGTTTGTGTATGTGAGGTAGGAACTTTGTAAGACTGTAAGCTCCTTGAGGGCAGAGACTGATGTGAATAAATACAGTAGCATAAAAAATGCTACATAAATTATCTGTGCTGTATAAATGCCTGCAATAATACAAATAATAATAAATGAAAATTAGTGCTCACCTGCTGCTCATATTCCTGACTCATGACACAGTCCATGCCTTTACATGGGTACCTTATTTCTAAGAATTAACATCATAAGTTATTTGAGAAGAATGGGATTCTTGGAAGCTTTTTAAAACATTAGTTTTTAAACATGACAAAAATAGAAAAGAATGCTAAACTTTGTGGTAGCCATAATATGTAGGTATTCAAGAAATCCATTAATTTTACATGGAATATGGAGAGAAGGATTCTTAATAACATGAATGCATGCTACAAGGTGCTGGAATGGTTTGTGTATATCCCTGCAGATCCTCATTTCAGTTATTTCTTTCAATTCTATAGGACTAAAACTAATATAAAATGACACACAGAATTCTGGAACTCAGTGAACCATAACGTATTGGATACAAATAAACGAAATGAAAAGGCTTAGATGCTTGTCAGTTGTCACGAAGATCCATTTCATAAATAGTCCTGCAGGAGCAAAACTAGCTTTAAAAATCATTCTAAATAAGCCCGGCTAACAATGCATTCCATTTTTAAAGTGTCAGTATGTTTATTAAAGGTTATGTACAGTGTTTTGTATATGTTTTCTTTCATTTTATTATGTTTGAAACTACAAGATCAAATTATTCCAAACCAGGTAACTATACAATATGCACATTTTCCATTTCCAGACAGCAGGTCGAGCTTTTGTTTCTCCAGAAAGAGGTAAAAGACACCCCTTAGTGCAGCTCTGTATTTAATAATACCTCATTACATGTATTTTTTATATACACAGAAACAGTGTAAGTCCCTGAATTTGATTTGGTATCAGACTCTTACAATCCACTGTACAGCAGAGCTCAGACTGGGAGAGAGAAATACAGCACAAGAAGTAGTTGTTCTGCAATGCTTATGAGACATCCTAATAGGAGGATAATAAAGGAGAAGTTGGGTATAGTCGGGTTATAGTGATCGCTAAGGTATAGATAGAGGTAAGTATTAGTTAGTAAGGTGAGGGAGGTGTCCTTTCCCTGTCACTTTGCCTTAAATGGGCAAAGTAACTGCATCTCTTTCTTATACATGCGGTAATGTACTGCAACACATTGGAAATAGGTGAAAGGGGAATTTATTTAGAATTATCATAAATGTAGTCCGCTAGAGGTCTATTCAGACTATTGCATTGAGGAACATGCTTCAGAGCATTATATACATTATATATAGAACATTATATATGGCACACCAACACAGTATACAGTAGTGGGCAGCGCACCCATCATGCAGCACATCACAATGCACATGCTGTGTGTTGTGGCCAGTGGCGTCACAACGGGGGGTGCAGGGGGTGCCGGTGACTGACAGTCATTTTGGTGTCACCCCCTCTAAAAAGTCAGGCACTCGGTCCTGGACTGAGAGCCCGACCGTGTCAGGAGAGAGGAGGGGGCCTGGCGGCATAACTCATCCCATCGGGTGAACGTCCCTTCCTCTCTCAATCATGCGCATGGTGATGTCATTGCGCACGTTGACGTGACGTGCAATGACCACACAGCCGGGTGACACCCGGCCTCGGGGCGCCCCTGTTTGTGGCATTCTGCATTGATGCCAACAGTTCAAGAAATTCCCAGAAACACATTTTTTCTCAACAATCCTGTTCTGCCCCTATGCCCCTCACAAGCACAGAGTGATATGAATGAACTACCACAGAATTTGCTTATAAATGGGCCATCATGTGATTTATATATGAATGTGTCTCTTGCCGTCCGCCCTTTGCGAAAAAACAGACAGACGGCAAACTCACACGGGCGGGTTGCTGTAAATAGACGGCTTTTTCTTTTTCTGCTTGCGCGCCCCCCCTCCTAGTGCGCGCACGGGCAGAAAAATCCTGTGCATTGTAAACAGCCGTTACCGGCTGTTTCACATACAAGCAATCAGCGGTTCTATAGCCTGCCGATCGCTTGTATGTGTTGCCTGCGTGCGCCTCCCCTCCTCTAGTGCTGTCCCATCGCACCCCCCCCTCCTGCACTCTCACCTTCAATCCCGGGATCCACTGCCCCATCTGCGGCCCGGGACTGGCCCTGGCCCAGGAGGGTGTCAGGAGGAAGACGGGAGGGGGATCAGCATCTTCCTCCTTGCTGATCTCCCTCCGTAGTGTGAATGCAGAAGTAATGTGTATTACATCACTTCCGCATTCAACTGTCAGTCCTCTGGCTGCTATATAAATTAATGTAGGGGAAACTTATTTTTTTTACCATAGTAATAAATAAAAACCCCAGTGGTGATTAAATACCACCAAAAGAAAGCTCTATCTGTCCCCAAAAAATGGTATAAAATTAATTTCAGTACAGCGTTGCATGACGGAATAAATGTCATTCAAAGTACCGCAGTGCTGAATACTGAAAAATGGCCTGGACAGGAAGGTTTAACACCGCGGGATTCAAGTGGATAACAGGCAACACAACATGTATTAACATGCATTTAGTAATGATTCACCTACAACATTGTACCTTTGCAGCAAGTCACATGCTGATCAGTGTCAGAACTTTGTGAGCACAGCAACGAAACTGCACAGGCACCAGAATTTACATGATTAAGCCAGTATGGACTTTCTTGTTTTTCCTGGTTTGAGATTTTGAATCAGAGATGCTCCAGCTATATGGCGCTGTCCTTCCGGAGCGAAAAAACAGATAAAATCACTGTCGCGGTGTATACTTGAAACGTATGTACTTAATATTTAAAAACATCCAATGATAGGTGCACCTTTACCTTTTTTTTTCTTTATAACAAATAATAGCAAGAAACACTGGAATGTGTCCAAATCAAATTTTAAGAAATGCACCCTTGCCATGTGGAGACTTTAAACACTTCAGAGATACTGTACCATGTGACAAAGGCCAGTAATAAAAATGCTGTTAAAAGTTTGCATTAGCTTTTAAACGGTCAAAAGCCAGCCTGAAAAGAGTACCCACTTGCCCTAGTTCTTCACTGTCATATGCAGATTATAATGTGCCCACCTGACCTCAGAAGTTCCTCAACAGCCTAAAGGTGCCCATACACTGCTCGGTTATCGTACGAGAATCGCTGGAAATCCCGCGATCGTACGATAATCGCAAAGTGCATGAAAGGCGTGCAACCATTTCTACTGTACGGTCGCACGTCTTCCGTCGAACAAGCATGCTGGAAAACCCACCGGGAATCGTATGATTCTCGGTGAGTTAGTGGCCTGCTTGTTCGACAACTGCCGAACAAGGCCCGTTTGCAGTCATCGGAAGCCCGCCCCTCATTGCAGTCATCGCAAGCCCGCCCATCAGGGGGGAGGGCTTGCAATGAGCGCAAGTATGATCTGCCTGTCCCAGATGGGCAGATCGTACGTTTTTAAAATTACTTTACAACCCTCGCAAGACAAAAGTCTTGCAAGGGTTGTAAAGTTTATGGCCACCTTTACAAGTGGATTAATAAAAACATCAGCACGCACCAAAACACAAGACGTGCGTAAATGTGGCAAGCTGATTCATTGCACTAATAAAAAAAAAAACCTTCATCTTATTCTATTATATACTTCATTTTTTTAAATAATTTTAACCTGTATTAAGGTAAAAAAAAGAAAAATTACATTAGTATTCTCATGAGAACAATATCACCAAATTCCCGTTTTAACTACTGACCTATAATTCTAGGGCTTTTAGCAACAGATGTGTCCTTGTATTACAGTATTTTCAGCATGCGTATGAGAGATAGAAGCAGCTGCAGACATTATTGAAAACTGTGAGAACAAATAACCCTGCTCTCTTCATCAACTGGTGTCAGCTGAACAAGTATTTTTAGCTTGATGCTGCTGGTTAAAACAGAGTATCAGGTTCACGTGACTTGAGAAGTCAGCTTTTATCTATACAGGGCTCTTAGTGACTTCCTAACCTATAGTTACTATCCTAATGCAGTCTCTTTATAGAAAGGATGGTAACTGCTCTCTCTCTCTCTGTCATTCACTCTCTTTATATGAATTAATATATATCCCAAAAGTCAGGATCCATAGGCAAAAATCTATTTAAAGTTTTGTTACATTAAGTGCTGAACTTGGTGGTCTTGGACTTTGCAACAAACACGTGTACATGCTAAATACAACAATGTTGAACATTTCTTAAAGGGAAATTCCACCTTTTCGAAAAAAATAATACATGCAAAGGCATTCATTAAAAAAAACCCATCAGCAGCCTGTGGGGACTATTCACAAAGCTGCCGAAGGATCTGGCCGTAGCTTCGGCCGATCCTTCGGCTGGCTTCGGCCCCAGGACCCCTTCGGTTCAGGAGAACCGAGGGGGTGCTGTACATTCATGTTATACCCACACTCGTTGCATTTGTTAATTCCAAATGGGCTATTAATGCATAAATAATCCATAAAATGGCGCATGGATCTGTGAATGGATGATGTGGCGGTGTGGGTGAAACCACACACAGCCCCACTGAATTAAAAAATGTATACAAACCTGCAAGGAGAACACCGTGATTCTGAGAAATTGAAGGGGGTAGGAGGGATGCATTTGCAATCTGATCATGTTTTATATTACACCCTAAATATAGATGTAACATGAAACATGGTCAGAAAAGTAAACTTACAGGGTTATTCACAAAAGGGTGAATAGTTTGGAGAAGGCAGGAGAAGTGAACAATCTAGGACAACATAGCTGTAGTGGAAAGTGAGTTGAATTGGAGAATGTTTGCAAATCAGCTATTTTGTCCTAGATTGTTCACTTCTCCTGCATTCTCCAAACTCTTCACCCTTTTGTGAATAACCCTGATAATGTTCTCTTTTAGTTCTAGCCCATATTCTGATTAAATGACAGATAAGTATTTGTAATGAAGAAACTGTGTGATACATTTTTAAAGAACATTTCTTTTGTTATATCCAAATGCATTCTCTTAAATGTGATAATTTGAAGTTATTTGCAGAAACATCTTGTACTCCTGATGTAAAACCAGTTGTTACAAATGTTCAAAAAACTAACATATGTGATGAGCGATTTGTAGCTCAAATGCCTAAGCACAGGAGGAATCCCATTGTTTTCAATGGCCCCTGTTCACTGTTTACATCTGAGTATTCTGTTATGCGTAGCAAAACACAACCTGCAGCTCAAACAAGTACAAAGCTTCTTTTGATCGCAAAGTCAAGCATTTTGGCCACAATAGACGTCAATGAGAGTGCCTAAACAACACACAAAAACACAAAAGAAATAAACAAAAGGGAACAGGATGTAGATATTTTTAAACTTTTATGCCTAACTAGCTTTGCATTGGTTAAAAATAGAAATAAAAATCCCTTTACAAATGCTCAAAAAATGCAAAAAAAAAACACCCAAAGATGCTCAGCTCAAGTGTGGGGCCTTTGGGGCATTTCATATGTCATATGTCATATTATGGCATGGTATAAAAATCTCAAATAGACAGCATTGTTGCGGTACAATATAAGCATTATAACTCAAATGAAGCTAAATCGATAAGAAAAAATTATTGTCCCTGTTACTTATAACAATTAAAAGAAAGTACAAAAAATATATTTACTATGTATAAAAAAAGAAGGCTGTATCTAAAAACATACAGTAAAAGAGTTAGTCATACATACTGTTGCACATCCAAAAACGTAAACATGCTTGGAATCTTTATGGAGTTAAAGTGTGGGTTTAAAATGGAGCTAAACACAAATGGTAAATATTTGCTATCTTATAGGTAACATCTAAAAATGGTAACTTGTGTCTAAGCAGTACCTGGAAAAATGTTTTTTTGTGTGCAAAATTCCATCTGAAATATGAGTGTGTATCTTGCATGCCTAGGCACTCCTGTGTCTTGCGCCTCATAGCTGTATATGTCCAATGTGAAATCATTGAAGGCACTGCTGCCTATGACTCTTGCAGATATATCTGTACCTGTGACTGCTAGTGCTAGTTTCTGAAATGCATTATGTGTGCTATATCTGTGCTTTCTGATCCTCTCCTACTGCTGTTTGAGTATTCCTTCATCAGTCTACAGGGGATAAGTGAGCAAAGCTTTATCCTCTACCAAGATGGCCACCTTCATCTTTCACAGTTCATGTCACAGTGACACAGTGCAGAACAAGGCATTGTAAGTCAGTAAAAGGGAAAATATTAGATGTAGGGAACATACAAGCAATACTGGTGACTATTCCTTTGCCCTCTGCTTGTCTATTTGGGCACAGCTTTCACAGTTCATGTCCTCTATGAGATGGATTTCCTTGGTAATATAATTAGGTTGATTTGGATAAAGTAATGTACACAACAGAAAAGACAAATCCATCCCTTCAGTATGCATTTCACGACAGGTCAACCAAATATTATTCATGATTCCTCTTTGGGCATTTTGAGCAAAATTTATGTCAGCTGTTCTATCACAATAACTGTCTTGTTTCAAGAAACAATAAATACTGTCATGCTACGTCTTTTCTTTAAATAGCTTCTTTATGTTAGTTTACATTGTTAAGAATTGAAAAGGCAGTTTACATTTTTAAGAATTGAAAAGGCATTGGAAAGAGAAACACTTGCAAGAAGGTGTTTGATTGGCAGGTTTCATTTATCAAAATGCATTTAAAATGTCTTCTAAAACATTATTGTTCTTACAGTTACAAATTTTAATCCTAAAACTAATGCCCATGTTATTGGTTACCAGTTATTGGTTGTCAGTATGTTCCTTTGGATGTTACATTTTACTGCATTTGTATGCACACATTTCCTTATTGTAATTATTTATATCATATACTGTGTTCAATAAAAGCCATTTATTATTTCTCAGACTGTATGTTAATCTTTATAAATTCACTAATTATCGGTTTCAAATATCTTTCTTGCTGTTAAGATGGAAAACAAATTTGGAAAAAAATCACTATTTCCAATGATTAAAGCAAAGTTTACAAAGACCTGGGACCTGTGGATCGGTAAGTCATCACTAGATCGTTGAGGCTCAGGAGAAACAACTGCTTTTCTTCTATTGTTTCACTTTCTTTATTCATTGTTTAACATATGGAACCCCGTTGCCCCACCTGTATTGGGCTTGGTCCATTGTTAATTATTTCTTATCTCAAATGGATTGATGTGCCTTTCAGAATCATTGCATGAAAGTTACTCTATCATCTGTATACACAATTTAGCTTGTCTGGAGATTGTGACATTGAGGTTGTAAAACAAAAGGAGCATACAGTTTTAGTTTTTAAACATGTGTTATTGTTGCATTGTCAAAAAATATGTACAAACCCTGGCTTATCTGTTTATATGATTTGTAATACTATTATTTGGTAAAACAAAAATACCAATAAACAGGATGAAATATAAAGCGGCTTTTTGGTCTGTCTTCATGGAGTGCAATATTTATAAAGCAATAATGAATTTAGGTGATTTTGTTCCATTTGACGTCAATTAAATGTTGTTCTTTGATTGTGTTTTTATTACTGGTTATTAATAAAACAGAAAAGTCCAAGTCATGAAGGAAACAATGTAGGCCTAGCAAAGCAAAGCACAATATTTATAGTTTCAAGGTCATCGTGTTATTATCGTAGAGAAGGAGGTAGAAGCAAGAGGTATCCTGGATCTTAACACACATTAAAAGCTTTAGCATAAACAATTTTTGGTGGGTACCACAGTATCCTTGGCTTTGTTCTTACTTCAAACTATTCAGACTAGGAAGACTGGTACTCACAAACTTTCTTTGCAAACTCACTTTGTCTTTTTAAATGACACCTGCTTAAAGTGACACTAAATTTAATTACCTTGACTATTAACAAAAATGTATCTTATTTGTGTATTACTCAGCTATAGATCCTCAAATCATCTCTGAATTGGTGCTGACTCTGTCCTTCCTTCTGAAGGGATGCTACTTTTGTTACCCATGGTCCCTGGGTGAGTTGTAAAGTAACCACTGCTTTAAGTTCACTCCCGGTATAGACCACAATCTCACTCCAAATGAGTAAACTATACATGAGCTTGTAGTCCACTACGGGTGCAAGCTTGGACTGATGGCTACTTTACAACACACACAGGGACCGTGGGAAATGAAAGTAGCCACCCTCCAGAAGGAAGGTCAGTGTCCGCATCAATTTGGAAATGATCTGAGGATCTACAGCCAAGTGATAGAGAAATAAGACACATTTTTGTTAATAGTTAAGGTACTTGAATGCATTTTTATGAATGCTAAGAGAAAAATTACACATGGACTCATATACACGCACACACCTGCTCATAAATGCACACACGCAATAGGTTGGACTTGATGGACTTATGTCTTTATTCAACCTCAAATACTATGTAACTATGATTTAACTCCTGAGTTTACTGTCACTTTAACCCTCACTGTACAAAATAAATCCCTCTAGTAGATCCTGTAAGACAGCATGCAGAAGCTGTCTCTAGCATTCATCTAGAGACAGCAGCTGCGTGCTGTCTAACAGGATCAACTACAGCAGTGGTTCTCAACCTTTCTAGGGCCGGGACCCCTTGGTAACATTTGCCAAGTTGTGGTGACCCCCAACTGTAAAATTTAGGAATGACACGGCTGCTGCAGCAACATCTGGCGGGAGAACTGACACTGCTGCGCTAAGAGGGCTGAGGAGGACTCTCACCTATCACAGCAGAAATCACACAGCGACCCACAGGTTGAGAACCACTGGTGTACGCCGTCAGAATAAAAAAACACCCTAGGAATGCATAGCTAGATTACTATTGGCTATTTCACTTTGCAATAGCCAATAGCAAACTAGCTATTGCACCCGCCCTCTGCTGCTGTCAATCAGTAGTGGGGACCTGATGGAGAACTTCAGGTCCCCCTCTGCTGATTGGCAGCAGCAGAGGGCAGGTGCAATAGCTAGTTTGCTATTAGCTATTGCAAAGTGAAATAGCCAATAGGAATCTAGCTATGCATTCCTAGGGTGGTTTTGTTTTTTTTCTGACTTACGGCGGCCTACGGCCCCCAATGTCAGACAAAAATGGTTTACTCTGCTCAAGAGAAAGTGTTTCTCTCCCAGGCGGCCGCTATCTAATAGCAGGAGACTCCCGGGCGACCCCTGGCAAATCGCCATTCGACCCCCGAAGGGGTCCCGACCCACAGGTTGAGAACCGCTGAACTACAGGGATTTGTTCCGTACAGTGAGGGTTGAGTTTGTATCTTCCTGGATGTTATTTTAAATGACAAAGAAAGTTTGTTCAGAACATTTATGAGTACCAGTCTTTACTATTTTTAACAAAGGTTTTATGAAGGTGTCACACAATGGTTGTGCACTCTCTGTTTGCTTCATAAGAGAGAGAAAGGTCTGAATTAATGATAACACCAATGGGTAAGTACCTAGGGCAGTAGGTTCAGCAGAAGTGCAACTGAATCTCAGAATTAACTTTTTGTAATAACATTCTTTGTTTCACTCTTCTGGCCCTCTTCCCTCTGTGTCTGTATAGATAAAAGGTAACTCTGTATATAAAGCACATCCTATGTTGCCTCCAATAGCTTATTCTAGCAGTTAGAATAATCACATGACAAGGGGACAAGAGCTGGAGCTTGCACAAAAGGATGTCATGCCTAGAGCAGCATGATGTTTTTAATATGGCCCTGGCAAGAGGAGGAAAGAATAGGGTGGACTAGGTTCTAATGCTCTGTACCAGGGAGGGAATTAGGATCCCCTTTGATCCTAGTGAAAATAAGGACACTATAGCCTGCCATATATTATGCAAATTATGCAATTTTTTTTCTGATTCTTGATGAACTGGCAGAAATTTGCACAGTGGATGCTGCTGATCAGCTGATCGAAGGAGCCAGTCTTAAAATCTCAAAATTAACAGAGCCGTCAATGAGCCGGCAGCCGCTGTCAGGATGCAATAAAGACAATGGGAGATTCCTTGATCAACACTCGTAAGCATTGATGAAGGAATTTGTTCTATTTTTTTTCGTTCACTCTGTGGGTTGAGCACAAAAAAATAGAGCAGTGTGTGGCCAGCTTTAGGTACTCCCCAGACTTTGGGACGTTTATGTAATATTACAATATATTATAATTAGTGTGTGGGACGTCTGAACAAAGTGTTTGCTATTCGGTAAGATTTATTTGAAAATCTACTGAGCAATTCTTGTGATACTGAAAGAGGATATATTTGGAAATTCATCCTGCCATGAATGAGACCTCGGAACCTTGTTAATGCATTGCAATTAATTGGTTCTGGAAGAAACAGCAATTCTCAAAAAACTGTTCCTGCTCTACTCCTTTGTTAGGTCCACATGAATCAGAAGGCCAGCCTACTGTGTCGTTATGTTTTTTCCCAAGACAAATATGTCATATACTGTATATAGCAAGATCACAGAGTCAAAGAGCAAATTAAAGCCATGCAAAAAAATGGTTTCTCTTCTTTTTTTAATTTATGTCATACAGTAACTGCGATGAGTGCTTAGCAGCAAAGTATCAGCTGTTGTTCCACCTTTTAATGAAATTTCTGGCGCTACAGTGGAAATCTGTATAAGGCCAGACCTGTCAACACACATTAATATTTAACATCACTGCATCCGCAGTGAATTTTGTATTATGCTGTAATATTAACATTGACAGTTGAAAACATGTTACTACATATAATTAGTCAGCCTCTGCATGCTCAAGCAGGCTTTTCTCAGTAAGTGATTTTTTATGTATAAAATTATAAATTACAGGGTAAGTATTTCTACAGCGCTGACAATTTATGCAACACTTCTACATTTTTAGCAATATGTGTCTATAGCTGTATTGTGTTTTTACATGGTTTCAGGGTTGATTGTTTTCATAAGCAAACACAAGTTTATTTTAAAATTAACCTTTTTTCCATTACTAAGTATATTAAAAATCAAACACTGTTTTGTACATTTGTTTTACAAGCAAGATCACCTGTTTTATAACGTTATTCTTTTTAAAGCTCCAGGCATGTAAGCAATGTATTCATTTTTGTTGAGAAATGTAAATATATAACAATGTTAAAAAATCTGAAATATTTCCTAATTTCATTTTTTGACTGAAATTTAAAGTAACCAATTAATCACTGCATCTCTGAAATCAATGCTATACATCTCCATGAGCACAACATGAGGTCTACAAAGAGCAAGATCAGATAAAAAGGAAAACCCTGTTTCTCTGACTTCCATACATACAGTACAGAATTATTTAAGCCCACAAAAAAGAAGAAACAGAAGAAGAAACAGAAGAAGAAACAAAATTCAAATGTAGAAATATATAAAGGTGAAAATGTCAATTCAAGATTTCAAAAGAAATGCGTACCCACAGGTGGACATACACACATACAGTCTTTGCTTTATCTCTGCATCTACTGTCTTATATATTTAGCAGATCAGCACTGTGAGTCAATTGAGGTTCTATTGCTTTGCAAAGAGTTGTCACATTAATACTGCAAACATGCTCATAGAAGTGAATAGCACAAAGATGATGTCATCAAACTGCATATGCTCCTTCATTATCCAATCTTGGACTGGGGGGAGGCGTCACTAAGTAATCCTGTGCAGTAATTTACCATATAGATACCCAACAGACAGGTGATTACCATTATTGCCTGTGTTTACAGCCCATGATGGGCAAATGCAGTGTACTTTTGACATCAATTTTTTACATTTCTGGGATCAATCAGAATTTATTGCAGGTGCAGTTGGCCTGCTTTTGTTTTGCATTTGACTTGTTTCAACTACTTTTGAATTCCTATTAATTTGTATGGGGAGAGAAGCTGGTCTGAAGTGAAAAAAGCCCATTGACAAAGTAAAAGTTGGTGGATTGTGCACATGAAAGATTCTTACAATTCAAAGAGTAAAATTTATACATAGCACATTTAATCAAAATCTTAAGACAGCAGGGTGGTGTAGGATTACAGATTGGTTAGAATACCTTGCTGGGTAATTGAGGGTGAGGGAGCATGGGCTTCACTTTATATCGTGCTGACAATTTATGCAGCGCTTTACACATTCACCTCAGTCCCTGCCCTCAAGGAGCTTTCAAGCTAAGGTCCCTATCTCACATGCATACATAGGGGGCCGGTTTAGACAGGAGCCGATTAACCTACCAGCATGTCTTTGGAGTGTGGGAGGAAACCAGAGTACCTGGAAGAAACCCATTCAAGCACAGGGAGAACATGCAAACTCCTTACAGATAGGGTCCTTACTGGGATTTGAACTGGAGAACCCCAGTGCTGCAAGGCTGAAGTTCTAACCACCATGCCACCTGCTGCCCTATAAAAAATACAATAAATAATATAGGATCACACTAATATAGGCTACTTTACTGTCTGTCCAGAGATTACATGCAAAGAATAGTGACATTTTGATATTCTCATTACTTTCTCTTTTATGATCAGGATAATTACTTTATTTCAAATTCAGTTGTGAACAAGATCCAATTATTCACCCAAAAAAGTACTTTAAGCTTGTAACATAAATTATTTGATATACTATTTTTCATTACTAAAAGTAAAATTGTCAGAAGCCACAATACTGTTCCTGATAGAAGAGTATATCCACACTTTGTTTGATATAATAGAATGTCTAACTATAATCCATATTACCATTGGGCTTTGTTATTATCTGGCTTAAAAACCCTTCTTTTTGTACAACCTTGAATATTATTATTGTTAGTACTGGTTTCTTAAAAAAAATGAGTACACAATTGTTTCCTAGAAATATTTTTATAGTGCAGCGGAGAATAGAGTCTGAAAATAAACAGCAAATCAATGTGCAGAAATAGCGCACAGTAGTCAGTAAAGTCCTTTATAAGGATGTCCTTCAAAACTGAAAATCATGTGTTGCTATTACAACTTTTTCACCTTCACATTTCGGCATATTTATCAACAGGTAAATTTGTAAAATGTACCCATTTCTTGCCTAAATTTTATTTATGATCACTTCTCTGCCTTTATCACGGTGTATAATACAGTAATTTCCATATATCTAATGGAAATTTACCCAAGCTCCCACTGCAAATTTATTTGACTTTTCTACATTTTCTATGTTAACTACAGATTTTGGACTGCTCACTATTTTCCATTACAGCAATTTGTAGTATAAAACAGCCCTGGGTTCTGCACTCTTCTGACCCTGGGCAGGAAAATGTTAAATGAAGTGCAAGTCCGGTTAAAAAAAATGCCTTAACCTGGGTTTATTTATTTATTATTGGCATTTCACATCAGTCCCTGCCCTCAAAAAGCACACAATCTAAGGTCCCTGTCTCACATGCAAACATACAGGGCCGATTTACCTTGTAGCATGTCTTGTTAGAAGAAACCAAAAGTACCTGGAGGAAACCTAATGCAAGCACAGGTGTCCTTGACCGGGATTTAAACCAGGGACCTTTGGCGCTGCAAGTGCTAACCACGATGTCACTGCGCTGCCCTATTCTAATCACTCTATTATTGTTTATCCATTGATTTGTTTATTTATTTTGCTTTGCTGGATTTTAATCATCACAGTCTGTAGATCAACATGATCAATTCCCCATGCTGGTAATATTCATATCATTTTGGAAGGCGCAGGCACCTGTATGCAGCTGCTGGTCTCACATAAAAAATCGGGAACCAATCAGCATGGTTCCTTTATGTTTCTTTAGTACATGTTCTCTTTAATACAAATATAAACTGTGTTTATTCATGCTGATTAGTAGTCCACACTACTCTTCATACAATATTTGCTCTATAGAAATGATCACTTTATCACTTCTAGCATCATGGACATGAAATGAACTCAATATAGAGAGCATTATTTACCTACTTTTAATTTTCTTTTGAAGTGCAGCTGTCTTTTAAAAAAGAAGACTGCTTAGAGTGGATTTACACATGTTTATTAAAGTGGGATAAAATCCCACATTTTACCATGTGTTACCACAATGCGTAGTTATGCGCAATGTATGTGTATTGCTGTACTCTACTATTCATTGTAAATGGCCCCCAAAGGAACATATACAGTAGACATAAACACCACACCACAAAGCACAGATGTGAATTCTATGGGGTCTATTCACGAAGCAGCCGAAGGATCTAGCCGTAGCTTCGGGTAGCTTCGGCCCCAGTGCAGTGAAAGGATTAATCATGCAGAAAACTGCAGTAACCATTCAAAGTGGATACCAAACCAAGCCTACAAGTCCCCCCGCAGCAGTCTGCAGCTCCCTTCTGGGGATCAAATTTATATCCAGAGGGTACTTCAGCTGCAAAAACAAGACTTTATTGCCCATGCTGGCAGGACATGCATTTACAGCAGGGGGTTGTGGGGGATATTCACACAATCCTGCATGTTAAAGCGGGCTGTTGTGTAGCTACAGTTAGGCCAGTGCCTTGCATTGTTACAGCACAAGGCACTGTTTACCTTTTTTAAAAATGTTATTGAAATATCACTAATGCCATTTCATTCTCTTCTATGGAGAGCTGACATGAGGTGAAGTGAGGTGTGATGTGAAAAATTGGAACATGTCTCATAGTGTTGTGGTGTAAGCAAGACACATGGAAAACAATTCTTTTCTATGTGCCCTAGTGACGGTTCACACTTTAAACAGTGCATTCCAGAGCGATCAACTGCTGCTGGAAAGCACTGTATTGCATCCTAGCTGGCTCCCTGTATTCAGGGGTGGGAGGGGCCATGCCCCCTGACCCCAGTGTGATCACCCACAGCAGAATGCATGGCACATCCGCTGCCTGCTTTCCGATCCAGTGTGATCTGCAAAAATAGTGCTTGCAGCATTTTTGCAGATCGAACCGGAATGCAGGCGTTGTTTTGCTACGTGTTCTGGTGCCGGTGTTTGCTCTGTGAGCAGGGGGCGTGGCTGCGGTGTCATTGACTTAAATGCACCACCACACCCCCTCCCGCCACTGAATCCAGGAAGCCGACCAGGATGCAATACAGTGCGTTCCAGCAGCTGACCACTCTGCCACGCACTGTTTATGGTGTGAACTTGCCCTTAGACCCTAATTCCTTTTATTAACTATAATTGAAGTGTATGTAAACCCTAAGTCATGAAACATGATACTAAATATACTGACACATGGATTTAGAGTTTACATAGTGGAAAAAAAATAGAAACATAAATTGTTTCTTCAGTATGGGAATATTGGGGTTTAATTGACCTTATTCGTTAATCAAAAAGTGTTGATTTGAGCCTAGTAAAAATCCTTATGTGACTTAAATACAAATAAATAAATAAATAAATAAATACATACATACTGTATCTTAATTCTTGACATATGTATAACATGCATATGAACTTTTAAAGAAAGGGATTTTTATGAACACCAACACAATAGTGGAACGCAACAGACCTTTTGTGTGAGCAGCATGCATTCTACAGTCTGAACATATAGAAGTGTTTTTAGTATCACCGTTGTTTGTTACCATATAAGAATGGAATGCTTTAAGTGAATAAAAGGATTGCATTGACTGTATTTGTGTTTTTTTTTTAAGTGTTTTTTGCAGCCTTGTAAATATTCTTGTTGAACTGCAGCACATTAAACACATTAGTACATAAATACTTTCATGACATATTTAGGACAGAAACATGACTTCTTGAAGAAAGGGATTATTTACCGTATATACTCGAGTATAAGCTGTCCCGAATATAAGCCGAGGTACCTATTTTTACCAAAAAAAACTGGGAAAAAGTATTGACCCGAATATAAGCCGAGGGAAATGAGGCAAAACTCTGCAGTTTTGTGTGGCAGTTGAAAAAGTATTTTTAGGCCAGGACATACAGGGGCCTATCCACTACGCTGCCGCAGGCAGCCGAGGTAATGACCGGCCTAAAGCGAAGTGAGCCGAACGCTGTTCGGCTATTCACTTCAGGCTGGTAAGGCTGATTTCAGCCGTATATCGATTGTACCTGCCCTCTGCTGCTGTTCTACTGAATCGAAGGGGTCCTGGGGCCGAAGCTAGCCGAAGGATCGGCCGAAGCTACGGCTAGATCCTTCGGCTGCTTCGTGAATAGACCCCACAGTGATTTCAACCTAATGGTCATGAATGAAGTTTTCAGTCTTTTGACGAGTCACTTTATGTTGCCTTGAGAAAGGGACCCTGCGAGCCCCTGAAATGTTGGTATATACTGGATGTTTATGATGTTGGAACAAGACCATTAGCAATTAACATCAATGTATAATTTGCTACATAGGTTTGTTGTGTGCATGTACAGCTACACACTAGTTTTTTAACTATCGCAACAAGCTTGTGTAATGGATAATCCAGTAGACTGTGCCATTATATGAGTGCATACACATTTCTACAAAATATGTTGGCAAGAGAAAAAAAATTGAAAATGGCATAACATATGATTAACAAAATTAATTTAATGGAATTTTATGATAACTATGTTTCTTTATTTTTCTTTGTTCAGCAGAAAAATGAATATCCTTTTATGAGATGTGATACATATGAAACGCTTCTCTAAGCATGCAATAAAAAAAACATTCTAATGTGTTTGTAATCAAATGTGCAGGCAAACAATTGTAGTGAGATAATAATTCTGAAGTCAGAATAATAAACACAACTATAAAATATGGATTGCTGTACAGGCTTAAAAATGGAACAATAAAACTGATAAATTTGATTCAAACATTCATAAAGAAACAAAAATCAAAGCCCTTCTTGGCTACATGAAATACTATTAGGGACAACATATTGAATTTGTACAACATCAAATAAATTTACTTGAAATCAGACTTTGGGTATTGTAGATATGCATGTGTGCTTAACATAATAAGGTGGGCACTGATAAACATATGTAGTCCTGGCTTTATGCCATGGGAGGAGCACAGACAGGGCATTCTCACCACTGCAGCTTTTTTCTATTCCCTTGACCATTAACTGACTGGCTGCAGGGAAAAGGGGAGCAATGATGACTTTGAATGTCTGTATCAGTGGCAGCAGTGGCAGAACTACCCAGACGGCCGCTATGGGGCCAGGGGCAGATGGGGGCCTGGCCAGGACCAGGAACAAAGGGGTCCCTCTGATGCCGTGCAGTCTTCCTGGGTCGCTATGGCATCACAGGCTCCAGGACTGTCACTGGTGGCTGTGAGGGGGAGCATGCAGCTGTCCAGATCACTAACAACCTGTTCCTCTGGCATGTTCCTCCTCACAGCCGATACTGAGTCAGTGACAGCCAGCAGCTAAGGTGGAGGAGACCAGGGCCCAGCGGTGGCAGTGGCGCTGGTGGAGGAGGCTGAGGCCCGGCGGCGGAGGTGGCCAATAATGGAGGGGCCAGGCGGGGATGGTGGAGGAGGCCGGGCCCAACAGCGAGCAGATCGAGGCTGACAGGTAAGAGATGTGCAGGGAAAGGCACCCTGACCAGCCCATCTGAGAGCCTGCAGAGCCCACCATAGAGATTATATGGTGGGCTCTGCAGGGTCACTCTCAGTTGTCTGTGCGGGGTCTCATGTGGGCTCTGCACATGTCAGGTGGTCTGTGCGGGGTCTTTGGTATGTGCGCAGTCTCAAGTGAGCTCTGCAAGGTGTAAGGTGGGCTGTTCGGGGTCTCTGGTATGTGCAGGGTCTCAGATGGGCTCTGCAGGGTGTCATGAGGGCTGTGCGGAGTCTCAAGCGGGTTCTGCAGGGTCTCAAGTGGGCTGTGCGGAGTCCCAAGTGGGTTCTGCAGGATCTCAGAAGGGCTGTGCGGGGTCTCAGAAGGGCTGTGCGGGGTCTCAGGAGGGCTCTGTGGGGTCTCAGGTGGGATGTACGGGGTCTCAGGTGGCTGTGCGAGGTCTCTGGTATGTGCGGGGTCTCAAGTGGGCTCTGTATGATCTCAAGTGGGCTGTGTGAGGTCTCAGGTGGGCTGTGCATGGTCTCAAGTGGGCTCTGCAGGGTGTCAGGAGGGCTCCACAGGGCCTTTGGTGGGCAGTGCGGGGTCTATGCTGGGCTCTGCAACAGAGAATGGGAATGTATTCTAGAGGTAGGTCCTTTTTTTTGGTGGGGGAATGTTTTTTGGGGGGGGCATGCAAAATTTTGTGATTTCTAGTTATGCCCCTGAGTGTCAGGAAAGTTAAAACGCACCATTGACCCACAAAGAGGGGGAAAGAGGAAGTGTGGGGGAGAAGGGAGAGACAAGGAACCCAAGGGGATCCCCACAATTACCGGGCCAAGGTTTTGGGGAAGAGACTCTTGTTCTCATTGACATGGAGATAAGGTGCTTTTCCGGGGGGTCCTGGCAAAGCACCCTTCAAATGTCGAGGTCATGTGGCTTGCTATGGTGCAGAAGGGTGGGGGCACATGCTCATCCCCCCTTTCCTGCTTTGCCAGGCCGCTGCTTGAATTAAGGGTCTGCTATGGGATTTTAGGGGCGATCCCACTTTTTTTTGGGGGGGGGATCGGGGGTCCCCCCTAACATTCCTACCAGACCTAAAGGGTCTGGTCTGATTTGGTGTGCTGATTTAGTTCTTTAACTCAATTTTTTTAGGAACATTCCATTGCCAGAGCACGTTCAATCGGCCCGTCTATAATCGGTTGTTTACTTCGGCTGCTGAATGCGCTATTAAGAATAGCTCGTACAGCAGATATTCAGTTCAACTGAATCAAATACTTTCTGCAGCCGAAGCAAGCTGAAGGATTAGCCGAACATTTGGCTAAATCCTTCAGCTCCTTAGTGAATGTTATTGTTCTTTATTGCTGTCAGCAGAGTTATTTCTCCATTTGCCCAGTGTATTTTGTCAGGGCCATCCATGGCAACTATTTTTGGTTATTACAGGGGTTCATAACATGATAACCCTACAATTTTCAAATATGTTTAGTCAGTGTTAGATGGCTTATTCCAGCCTTAATAAAGCCCAATATATCACTATTGGTGTGTAAGTACAGTATATTGACGGGTCCAGTTAAAGGGCGGGACACCACTCAAATTGATAGGAGAACCAACATTGCCAGCACAGCTTTGGGAGTCATTGTTACACATATAAAATTTTGCAATGTGCACTTACTAGAAAACAAACATTTTATGTTATGTGGTGTTCCAGTTTTCATTGGATAGACACTTTTTATAACAAGCTTTGAACTCTTAATGCCTGCTCTCAGTTACTTTCAAAAATAGTCCCTAAATTATTCAAGTAGTCTACAGAAAAAGTAATTTTTGCTTTATTTTTATATGAAAGCAAACTTTCTAAGATTAATAATTTATGGGACCATATTCATGATTGTTGCAATTCTATTGATCATCTCCACACAGAACAATCAATAGATGGAAGCAAGCATCATCATTTCAGTCAATATTGGAAGTTGGTCTATCCATATAAGTTCACTCATCCCTATTTATTTTGCATAAAATAAAAACAAAATGAGCAGATAGTATAAGGTCAGCTATATGCGAGGAATCTGACACTGCACTGTTGCCCTTCTGTTGTCTTGTACCAGTCTTGCCACTCTCCGTTCTGCCCTAACATTGACTAGTCGCTGACGGCCACAATTCGCACGTTCAGACCCAGATTTTCGGCTGACAGTCCAGTCTTTAAACACTTTAACAACAGCTGCTCTTGAACATTTAATGAATTCTGCTGTTTTGCTGATACTCGCTCGATGGCTCAGAGCGCCAACAATCATCCCACGTTCAAAGGCTGTTAAATCGCGTTGTTTACCCATATCTTCAGAAAAAAATCACTTCTACTTTCGTGGTAAACTATCTGCTTCCCTTTTTATAAGGGTCTGGCCCTATAGCAACTTCAGTGTGAAATTATAGCTTATTATAGCTAATTATAGCTAATTTGCCTACAAATGTCAGGTGGTGATAATAATCTGGCCACAGTGTATATAACGGAAAATTGTATACTTACCTTTGGTAATTTTCCTTTCCTGGCTCCTCCTCATGTCAGCCTACGATGGGTCAGCTCTGCCCTCTTGACCCCCCACAGGACCACCCTCATAGCAGTTAAAAGGGGTTCCTTCACCAGAGACCAGTGTTCTATATTTAGCTAACTCGCGACGGCCAATGCGGGGGGAAATATTGCAGCTGACATGAGGAAGAGCCAGGAAAGGAAAATTACCGAAGGTAAGTATATCATTTTCCGATTTCCTGGCTCCCACCTCATGTCAGCCTACGATGGGATTTAAAAGCAATACACTAGGGAGAGAACCCCCAATAAACAGTCACACACCAGAGCATAACTGCCATATTAATTTAATTAGAAAGAGCAGGTGAAAGAACTGCTACTCCCAAAGAGGCTTCATCCCCAAATCTAACATCCAGCTTATAGTGTCGCATAAACGTGTTTGGCGTGTTCCAGCTCACCGCTCTGCAGATGGTATCCACCGGCACCCTCGCATAGGTTGCCCAGGAAGCAGCCATCGCCCTTTTGGAATGAGCCTTTAGGTCATGGGGAGGGGGAAGACCTGCGACCCTGTACGCCAACGAAATGGCCTTCACTATCCACGATGAAACAATCCTCGGAGGGGCCGCCAAACCTTTCTTTGAGCCGCTCAGAAAAATAAACAAATTCTTGCCCTTCCTAAAAGATGCGGTCCTCTGTAAGTATGTGGAGAGATTCTCCAACAGGTCCAACTTCTTCCACTGCAACTCATCCATCTTAGAGATTCCTAAAGTAGGAAATGTGGAGAGCTCAATCTACCAATTCACATGGAAACTAGACGACACATTTGGAAGGAATGACGGTACTGGCCTCAGCAGGATACTGTTAGGAAGTTGAACTAAGAACGGCTCCTCCATGGACAGAACGTGCAACTCTGAGACTCTCCGTGCTGAAGCAATAGCCAGCTAGAATGTCATCCTCAGTGTAAGATGCCACAGAGAGCAGGATTGGATAGGATCAAACGGGCTCTGAAGAAGGCTTTTTAGCACCAACGGGAGATCCCATTTAGGAAAGAACACTTTTCGAGGTGGACGAATCTTCCCTACTGCCTTCAGAAACTGCACTACCAATGGATTAGCTGACCACTTCCTTCCCGTCAGGGCAGTTAGTGCAGGCACGTGTACCTTCAGGGTGTTGAAGGCTAACTCCCCATCCAATCCCTTCTGCAGGAATTCCAAGATCCTGCCCACTGGAGGATCTGAAGGTTTGAAACCACTTTCCTTTGCCATTTCAATAAACCTGGTCCATAATACGAATATGTCGTATTAGTCGAACCCTTCCTAGCCTTCAAGAGGGTCTGGATCACTGACTCCAAGATCCGCAAGCCCTCTAACCGATGCCTTTCAGCCTCCAGGCCATAAGGTGTAATCGGGCCAGGCTCGCGTGGCAGAATCCTCCATGTTCCAGAAGATCCGAGTTCAACGGGAGAGGGAGTGGGTCGACTATCCTCATCTGCCACAACAGTGGGAACCAAGGACGTCTCGGCCAAAATGGAAGTATCGCAATTGCGTCTACTTGCTCCCTCTGAATCTTGAGAAGCACCCTCAGGATCATGCAAAACGGTGGAAAGATGTACACTAAGTGGAAGTTCCACCTCTGAGCCAGTGCATCCTGTGCTAGCGCCCTGTGGTCGTATAGGCGAGAGAAGAATCTTGTAAGCCTGTGGTTTCCCGCTGTGGCCATACGATCGATGTCCGGTAGGCCCCATAGATTGAAAATCAGAGTCAGAACAAAATGGCTCAGGGCCCATTTGTTGTGGTCCAGCAGACTCTGACTCAGTGGGGGTGATTTACTAACCTAAACACACGCACGCACCAGGTGCGTGTGATTTTCACACAGCAAAACGTATTTATCAACCAAAAAGTCTCTAAAAGCATATTTCCACTAATGCCATATATGGAAAAATCATGCACATGATGCATATATAATGCTGCTTCACAGTTTAGACAAAAATGGTTAGCTCATGCATTTACATTCCTGCACAACACAACATAGAGCTAATTTACACAACATCACCTTAGAATTCAATGCTTGGCTTTGCACAACACACCCGCTGGGTGTGTACCCACTACAAAGGTGTTCAGATTCCACCCATAGATCATGCTGGGAGGGAACACACTACAGAGGTGTATAAATGTTCGTGGTGTGTTTATAAGGTTAGTAAATCAACCCCAGTGTGTCCACCTCGATGTTCTCGGACCCTGGAAGGTAACAAGCCATCAGATCCTGAAGGTTGTCCTCCGCCCACAGGAAGATCTGGGATGAAATCCTCAGCAGCTGCCAACTCCTGGTGCCCCCTTGATTGGAAACATAGGCCACCGCAGTTTTGTTGTCCGATATCACCTTGACAGGCCACTGCCGAAGGATAGTAGCAATTGCCTCCCGAATTGCCACCAATTCCAGAAGATTGGAACTTTTCGGGACTTGCCCCACCCATGGAGCTTGCACTGTGTGCTGCCCGCACACAGCTCCACAGCCTTTGCAGCTGGCATCGGTAGTGACAATTAACCAGTCCACTTCTCCCAGAGGCTTGCCAGGTGAAAGGTTGGAAGCATCTGTCCACCAGGCCAGAGACAGGCGAACTGCTGGGGGAAGATGAATCTGCTGGGTAAGGGACAAGTGATCCCATTGATCCAACAAATTTGCCTGGAACTGCCTTTTGTGCCATCTCGCCTAAGGTACCACTGGTACCGTCGGCTCTAGGAGGCCTAAAAAACTCATAGCTTGCCTTGCCGAAAGCCACGGAGTCCGTCTGAGTGCCCGGGCTTGTTCCTGGACTCGTGAAATTTTCCTCCGGGGAAGAAAAACTCTCGAAATTGAAGTGTCGAAACGAATTCCTAGGTATTTGAGACTCTGGGATGGGATTAAAAAACTCTTTTCTGTGTTTACCAGCCATCCAAATTTTGCCAGGGAATGGAGCACCTGATCTTGATGTCTGCAAGCTTGACTGGCGGAGGAGGTGAGAAGTAGCAGGTCGTCCAGATAATGATAAATCTGTATTCCTGATATCCGCAGAAGGGCTATGTGGGCTGACAGAACTTTGGAAAAAGTCCTTGGGGCCGTGGACAGGCCAAAGGGTAGACATTGAAATTGGAAGTGTCTGTCGCCCACTGCAAAATGCAGGAAACGCTGATGCCCTAGAAATATTGGAATATGCAGGTAGGCATCGGCCAGGTCTATAGAGACCATCCAGTGGCCGGCTTTTACCAAGGCCAGAATGGTACCCAGAGACTTTATCCTGAATGGCAAAGGCTTGACAAACGTGTTCAAGAACTTCAAGTCCAACACCGGTCGAAACTTCCCCGAAGCTTTTGTCACCAAAAACAAGGGGGAGTACACCCCAAGGCCTCTTTCTGCCACTGGAACCGGAATTATGGCTCGAGAGTGCAGCAATTCGATTATATAGGCCCGCAAACAATTCCAGTTCACCTGAGAGGATGGTATTCTTGTCTGGACCAAGACGGACAAGGGAGGTCTTCTTGCAAATTCGATTTGATAACCCCTCTGGATGATGTCCAGGATCCATCTGTCGCAAATGCTGTCCGCCCATACAGCCCCGAAGAAAGAAAGCCTTGCTCCCACCGGACCTGAACGGGAGGGCAAGCCTTCAGAAAGTCTTTTCGCCCTGCTTGGCCCCCGCTGGGCCCTTTCCTCTTGACGACTTGGAGAAGGAATTCTGACCCGACCTCCAGGAGGGAAAAAAAACCCTCCTGGACCCTGGCCTATAGGATCTTGCGTCCTTAAACTTGTCTCGTGAAAATCGACCAGAACGAAATGACTGGAGCGGTCTCCGTCTATCCTGGGGCAGTAATCCTGACTTGTCGCCCGACACCCGTTTTATCGCCTCCTCCAGGGTTTTACAGAAAAGGAGTTTTCCAGAAAACGGAATTAGGCAAAGACTCTGCTTAGACGCTGCATCCACGGTTCATTGCCTAAGCCACAGAGCTCTTCTTGCTGTCACTGAATGCAACACGGCCCTGGCCTCTAGCTTGATTTGGTCCACCGCTGCCTCTGCCACGAAATCTGCCACCAATCTCAGATTACCAAACAACAGGGACAATTCGGGAATATCTTCCTCCGGGTTGCATCGTACTTCCAAGCGCGACACCCAAGACCGAATAGCGCGAGAAACCGAAGTCAAGGAGACTGCTGACTTACATGCCGCACTTGAAAGAACCTCTTTAAGTCTGACTCCAACCTTCGATCCATGGGGTCATGGAAGGAGACCGAGTCATCCAAGGGCAAAGCAATATGTCTGGCCAATCGTTGCAAAGCCGCGTCCACCTTGGGAACCAACTCCAGAACCTCCATCTCACTCGTCTTAAAGGGATAAAGCTTTGCTACCCAATTAGAGAAGGTCTGTCTCCTGTCTGCTCTTGCCCCCTCCTCCTCGATAAGTTCCTTAATCTCGAACATAAAGGGAAAAGTAGGCAAATCCCTCTTCAATTCCGGAAAGTACTTCCTAAGCTTCTTCGGGGGAGACGAGGACTGCTCCTCCCACCCAATAGCTTATTTCACCGCCTGCAATGGAACTGGCACCTTGGCGAAATCCAAAGTATACACCAGTTCCTCCGGACCACTGACCGTATCTTCTGCTGAAGATGGATAAGCCGTCTGGCCCGATGGGAGCTCCCCCTCCTCCTCTGAGGCACCAGACAACCTTCTCCTTGAGGTCGAAGGCCTGGAGTGGCCGAACTCCCGCATACTCTGGGAAACGGTCTTCTGAATATAGGAACACGCCTCTTTTGCCTCATGGTGCTTATCCTGCGCTACCTCTTTAAGGCAGTCTCTGCAAAGTCGTTTATTGGGCAGTGCTTTTGCGCTGCATGACCAACAGGTCTGAGTGAAGGATCGCCCCTGAGCCGGGTCTTGGGAAGACTCCCGATCCCTGGAGTAACTGTCCCTCCTGGGTGAAGAATGAGAGCGGTGATGTTTTTTAAATGTATGCTTTTTAGCCGTATGTCTGCTAGGGCGGGTAAATTCCTCCTGGCTATGTGCCTCATGCGAGGGTAAAGCAGGGTCTCTTTGCAGGCTCCTTCCCCTGCAATACAAAATCCATTTAGCAGAAAGCTCTCTTTTTTTCATGTAATAGAACTTCCAAAAATCATACCTTTCCATATTATAGGTGCTCCCCCTGGTGGGCTCAATTGAAATGACACGTAGAAGCTAATGGCAATCTAAGAACAGGAGAGAGAGAGAGGGAGAGAGAGAAAGAGAGAGAGATCAAGGTCTAACCTCCAGTACAACACCTCAGCACTCCCCCCTTTCTTACCCAGAACAGAAGAGCAGAAGGACTCACCTGACCCGCAGCAACACTGACCAGCCGGAAACAGCCTTGCACACGCTTCCCCTGTCACCGGCTTCAATTTAACAAAATTTAG
>NW_017306632.1:769335-826365 GCF_000935625.1 Nanorana parkeri
ACGCCGCCCGACGCTCCTGCTGCCCGGGAGAAAAGGCCCGCCTTCCCGGCCGCCAATCGCGGAGCCGCCGGGAATGATGCCAACGCCGAGGGGGAGGAGCCAACCCCCGTGCAGCAGCGCCATCTCCTCTCTCCTCACACAGCTGATGCCCCATCAGCCGGACACCGGCGAATCTGCTAGCCCGCCAGGTAAAGAAGAATAAGCAGCCTTGTCTGCCATCATCCTGCCCAGCAAGTAAATAAAGGGGAACATTTACATGTTATGTAAATGTAATTTACATCATGTAAATGTTATGAATGGAATATAAAAATTTACTTAAAAGTAAGATACTCATTGCCACTCCACCAATGCATATGTCAGCATTTGTGCCACTGGATGTATTTCTCCCGTTCAACAAACAGGCACATGTTTGCTAGTATATTTTTAAAAAAACAGTACAAACAGCTACAATTAGTTACATTAAATTTGTCATGCCCACACATATATGTGAACATATTAAGAAGACTGCTATATGATTTCAAGCTTTCTGTCGCGATAATTCCCAAATGAAAACATTAGCGCAATAAATTTACATTGGATTGCTATTGTTTACATAATAAAACACTTTTTAGATATTATAACAATATACAATCTGCTGGTTTAAGTATATTAGAAATTTTGCCATTGAAATACCAATTTTGATTCTTTTTTTTCTGTGGAAGAAAATTTACTTGTTGCTATGGCAATAAAAATGGCAGAAAAGCTTCATGTTGGGCTAACATCGAAATATCTTTCATGCTCTGGCAAGGTGAACATTTAATGTTGAATCCATTTAGTTTGAAAAGCCCTTTAGGCTTGCTATGAATTTAAATATTGTAACAAGGACACTCCACTGTAGTCCAGGTAAGTCAAGTAGACCTTTAGCTTCTAGTCATCACTCTTGCTGTTACTGTTAAGAAAAAGAACATTTATCATCTTATTTCACTGAAATGAAACCTATAGATTTAGAAGTGAAAGGATTAAAGGAGGACTATGAGGTGAGTGCTTTTCACTCACCTCATAGTTCTAGCCGACCTGTGACAATGAGACTGTCACAGGTCAGCCCAGTAGATCGGGAGGTGAGCGAACACATACCGGCGTTCGCTCACCTCTCGATCCTGTCACGGCTCTCTGCCGTGACAGGGGAGGGGACTGGATTCCCCCCTCCCCGCTCTGATCCGCCAGCGCTGACTGGCGGAACGGACGGGGGAGGGGCGGGTACAGCTGGCTCTGCCTCTAGATAGGCAGAGCCAGCTGTCAGTCACGCAGCTGGGCGGATCCCGGCACAATTGTCGGGATCCGCTTCAGCTGCGGCATCTCAGTTAACCGCGAGCAGCAGCTCGCGGTATACTGCGGCGTCTCAGTATACCGCAAGCTACAGCTCGCAGTATACTGAGCCTAGGGTGACGGGAGGACGCTAGTTTGTGTCCTCCCGTTACCCTTAGAAGAACTATGGGGAAAAGCCTTAACCCCATAGTTCTCCTTTAAAAAAAAAAAATACAAAATGCATCATACAAAACATATAAATTGGATAACTTTCTGGTTCCATAGGACTAAACAAATTTGTATTTTTTTTGACTATCAGCATATACAGCAGTACAATTACTATTTCTTCTTGATATAGTGTTTATTTCCTTTATTTTGGTGCAGTTCTTAGAAATAAAGTACATTACATCACAGATTAAAAAAAAGTGTTTAGCAATTTTTTTCACAATGCTTACTTCCTAAGTTCTATATCCACTGGAGGCACTGTCTGCATGGAGTCTATGGGGGCTATTCACTCAGCTGACGAAGGCAGCCGAATTAATAATCGAACCAAAGTGAAGTGAACCGAAGCCTCTTCAGCTATTCACTGCAGCCATGTACAGCTATTTTTAGCTTGCACATCGGCTGCATTCAGCTCACTCCACCTCCCTTTAGCTCAGCCGAAAAGCCTCAGCATGTTTGGTCGAACTGAAGGGAAGAACCTCCTGCCTCAGCCGATGCAACATCTGGATCAACTGAGGCAAACGTTCGGCAGTTCATTGACAGTTGTTCACCCCTATTGTCCAAGGGGCCCAACAGCAGAGAGTGAATAGGAGAATGCTCAGCTCAAACTATGCAATATTATATATTGTGGCACAACAGGTGATGTTAAGCTAGGGTTTTCTGTATGCAAAAGCTCAAAAGCAAGCCCAGTCTATAATAGAGACTGCAGCATCACTATACTCATTCCCCATCCTTTCAGCGATAGTGGTCCTTTTAAAATACAAATGTGTGTGGTACACATGTTCAGTGCTGTGGAACAAAAAACAATATCAACTTCTTCAAATTAGTAAAACCTAGGCACTTAACAGCTTTTTATCTCCTTTATTCCAATTTCAAGTAAAGACTAAAAACAATCTAGCAAACATTAGTTTCATGTGAATAGCACACGCCTTGAAAAAATCCATACTATTCACATAAAACAATCATTTGCAGGATTGTCTTTAGCCTTTGCTTTTTTTAAAAACATGTAAAAATCTCACATGTATCCTATGGTCAGCAAAGTGAAATTACATTAGCAATCCAATACAGACAATATAGCACCATTTCATGTGTCTGCATTTTGTTTTTTTATTTATCTGTATTGGAAAAAAGCTAGATGATTATTTGTGGCATGAGGTTGTTTGCGGGACAATCTTGGTGTGCTGCTGATATACTTCTCGACACATACAGGAATTCTACAAACTGTATAAACCTGGGCATGCATGGTGGAGACTAAATCAATGCTGGTGATTGGGGTGACTAAAGTTCTTCTTTAACTAAAATTTAACATTTACAATTCAGATATTTCTGTTTCAAAAATAGTATTGGAAGGCCTTACATATTAGAGTGTCTTTTTAGAGGTTTGGTTTGTCATATGAAGTACAGGCTTCTGTGTGCAGTAGATGTTGTTAGAGACCTATTTTCCATATCCTGTAGTAAACTTTGGCACAAAAGCAAACATCTTGGTATGCAGAGCAGTGAATGCATTCATTGCATATATATCTTTTTTTTCATCAATCCCCAGTGGCCTTGTTTTGAGGACTCCTATAGCTGTGTGTCAATTGCCACTATTACTCTGAGACTTTTACATAATACATGTGATAAGCTTGAGTAAAGCCAACTTTTTATTATAAACTATGTTCATGTGTTTATTTTCTGTAGTTGCAAGTGTAAAGAATTTGTGAGTTAAAGTGACACTGAACTCAGGAGTTAAATCTTAAAAATGCATTTAACCTCAAGTATTACCATAAATGTAGCTTATTTGTGTATGCTGACACCGTCCTTCCTTGTGGAGGTTGGCTACTTTTGTTCCCCATGGTCCTCTACAAGCTCACTCCCATGATGGACTACAGTCTCACATTTAGCTAACTTATCTGTATTGAAGTTATAGTCTATCACAGGCGCGAGCTTGGAGTGGTGGCTACTTAACAACACACACAGAGACCATGGGGAGCAAAAGTAGCCACTTTTCAGAAGGAAGGAGAGTCTCAGCACAAATTCAGAGATGATTTGAGGGTGACAGCTGATTGATACACAAGTAAGCTACATTTTTGTTAACAGATCAGGTGCTTGAATGCCTTTTTAAGATTTAACTCTTGAGTTTAGTGTCACTTTAAGGCGTGGGAGCTGTGGAATTTGCAAACTCCCTCTTCTGGTAATATTGACAGATAAACATTACAATTGTGATACAGCCATCATTCAGCAGATTTTAATACCAAGTATTATTCAATAACAAGCATCTTGGTTGGTATGGAAATTATTTGGCGTAAAACCATTTGCATTTGAAAAGTAATATACCGTACATGCATGGTTCATTTACAAGCACTTTATTAGCATATTCCAGCAGATAGTGTAAAAAGACAAGGCTTTGCTAATGATGGCAATGCACTGATTTTTCATATTGTGTTAGTGATTATGAAAAGTAAATTACCATACTTTCATTTTCTTCTATTTCCATTTTGGTAAAAAGCAGCAGGATTTATAAATATAACATGACAAGCAAGGCTTGTGAATCAAGAACCCATTCTAAAGTCATAAAATTGCTAACTTTAAGTGGAAGGAAAGGCTAAAGAACAACATGCCTGATTAATGTTTATCCCCATTGGTGTTATACTTCCTGCAGATATTTTCCTCTAAATCATCATGTAAATATATTTTTTTCTATGCGGTTATGTGACCACAAAAGCTCCAGAGGATCTGTGGGACTGTACTGGCTGATAACGCTATTACATCTAAAAGAACAGTGACATCACCTGCCAGTATCCATAGTCGCAGGGCATTACAGGCTGGCAGAGAGCTCAAACCTACCATCCAGAACAATGTCAACAAAAGGGGACAACACTGGAGCTTTGTGGTCATGTGACTGCAGAGAAAAGAAATGTTTAAAGAGGAATTAAACATTAGGCATGGGCTCGATGTTCGAGTCGAACGTCGGCAGTTTGTGTGTTCAGCGAACACACGTACTGTTAGAGTGTTCAGCGGGCTGTTCGTACGCTGAACACCCGCACTGGAACATTATGACAGCCAGGTAACTAGGGATTTCAGGAGAAGAAGTCAGCAAAGGCAGCTTTCATATGCTCTTACTACAGGTTTCCTTTAAAGCCTTGGTTCTCAACTGGTGGGTCATGACCCAAAAGTGGGTCGCGACCCCGTGTTCAGTGGGTTACGGCACGCTTTCCACTTTTCTAGGCGAGAGGCTCCTCAGCCTCCCCTTAGCGCAGCACTCTCAGTTCTCATGCCAAGCAGCCATTCAAAACATGCTGCTTGGTGCTGAGTGTCAGTTTAAGGTGGGGTGGGTGGGCTGGGGTTATGACAGCGAGGAAGCTCCATCCATACCTGAATTGCTTACAGCTCCCTCGCATTTCCTGCAGAGGTGCCTGGACCAGAGTGACGTCACATTCTGGCTCCCGTCACCTTTACAGGGCACGCATGGGAGCTGTACCAGCAATGCACATATGGATAGAGCTCTATCGCAGCACAGCACCCCACACTGGATCACAGGCTAAGGATCCACTCCAGTTCTCATAAGATATGGAGAATGGGTGGATCTAAAAAAAAGAAAAAAAAACATTAACATTTTTTGGGAATGAGAATGTGTCTGTGGTTGTATGTGTCTGTCAGTGTTTTTGAGGGCCTGTTCACACTAGTACAGTGCATGAATCGCACAGTCCTGTTCTGATGTGGTAGGTGTGTTGCATTTCCATTCATTTGAATGGCACCCCAAACGCACCTCCCACCCACAATTTTATCAGCTGTTCCCCAATGCCGTGCGTCCCAGTGCAGTAACGACTTGGGTCATGACTTAATGACCAAGGACAAATGTGGGACCACTGCTTTAATCACCTACTGAGATAGCCTGCTGAGTGCTAAGGAAACTGCCTGAATATTGACATGCACATCCAAACCTTGGATGGACCTGGATTTGAGCCTCTGCACTAAATTATATCAGTATATTCACTGTCTAATCAGCAAACTTTGGGTGAGCACTTTGCAAAAGCTGTACTGCTTGACTACATTGGAAGTCAGGCACCTGGCTTTGCTTTCTGGCATGGGTGTCTGGATCAAAATACTGGCTGAACAGAATGCACATGTGGTGCAGTTTGCACACTATATATGTATCATTTGTATCCACAAATGCCAGCATTTAACAGTTGCCAATCTTTTAACAGTTTTTAATATAAATAATGGTTGATGGCAAAGTAGTCTGCACATTGTAGTTCCAAAACTCGGATTAGCCTTTGGTGCCTGATTGATATGTAGCAGTCAATAATAATTGCATACTTATGAAGATAGATGGTGGCAAATGTCATAAACAAATGACCACACCAATGCCAGCACAGTCTGGCTCTGATATACTAGTTATATTTACTCATTTATTTTTAGGTTGTCTGTACTTACACCTAGCAACCTTCTAAACAGATGGGCTTTACCTATAGGGCAAATCAAACTATATGTTGAAAGTCTTGCAATTGCTGAATAATATCACAGTCTATGAAATGCAGTTGTTTAAGTTGCTTGATAGATAAGAGAGTATAGCTTTGAAATTGAGCTTGGCTTTGCATGAATTGTTATCTGAAGCCAGCTGCCTTCTTTCTCCGGAGACTGTGTACTATTTGTGTGCTTCATGGACCTATAATTGGAAAGTAGTGTTAACAAGAAGTTATCCACAGGATGGGCTGGGAGAGCTGGAGCTTGAAAGGCACTGTGATAACCAAGAAGTGAGAGGATGGTTTTATTTCTCTAAGGAACTATCTATGGAATTGGCTTTAGGAAGACATAAAAGTAAAAACGTATCAAACAAGGACTTAAAAGAGCCGGTTATGGTAAGACTGACCACATTTTGTCTAAGAACTATACACAGACTTAGCTAGGCTTTGTTGAGCCAAGCAGCTGCTGCTAACTTCTTATCTTGTATTACTGGCTTGCTGTTTAGTGATTGCAGCTGTACACACCTGCTTATATACAGATCTTCAAAAAAATAAGGATTATACTGCATTTAAATATATGAACTCCCAGCATAGTCAGCTACATTTATATAAGGTGGTGACATTTCTAAAAATATTTGGTGATAAGCAAAACTAAAGCAAGACATAATTTTTCTTGTATTTATGATTTATTTATTTAATTTTGGTATTTATGTATAGCACCAACAATTGACACACTTGTTTCTAATGTACTTTGTATTTTATGTTATTTCACATACACAAAACATATATAGCACTTGATATAGAGATTACATGATGGAAAATTGTATATAATTGTTTTTTAAAAAGATCTAAAATATGGATAGGGGAACTTTTCATGCTCCAGAGATTTCCATGTGACGGCCCATTCACACCACAGTGTGCTCATTATCACACATATAAAGAATACATGCTGATGTTTGGTTCAACATGCACTGTGCCACAATGTGTTGTTGACACACATTGCAGTGCTTTGTTTTTGTTTCTGATCTAAGCCTCAATGTTAAAAACAATGATATCTTCTAATTGTTGTACGAGTGCCCAGAAAGGTAAAAGATCATACATATATGAATGCAGCACTATAAAATGAATAGTAACTAAAACCATCCACATTAAAAAAAAGCACGCTGATGGAGCACATGCACGCAGAGTTGTGTTGTGGTTCCCAAGAGATATTGTGCTTTCAGTTCATTAGTACTAGGTGAATCACTAGAGCCTTGAGAATTTCTGGGGAGTCTGAGGAACACTATTTGGTGAAAACCTGGTGAGTTCAATCCCATTGGGGGAGTGTTTCAAGGCAGAGAATTGGATACACAGTTGTGAAGCACTAATTTGAGAACTGACTGAAATTTTTTTACTGTGAATATTGCAAAGTTTGTCAATACCTTTGTGGTGGGTGTATATGAAATGGACCTTGTTTGCAAGTTTTATGATATCACTACTATTTTAGCATAATACTGCATTTTTCTTGTTTTTATTTTTGTGTATTCCATTTACACAATATTGTTTTTTTCACTATTTATTCATTATTTATCTACTGCACACATACCACAAAATGGATGTTTTTTTATTACTATTTAGTTTATAGTACTGTATATATTTTTAAACCTCAATGTTATTAATAGAATGTGTTGTGCAAAAATGCAACATGTCCTACTTTTTTTTTTTTCTCTTCAATATGTTTTATTAGGTTTTTGCGATACAATGAATTCAAATAAACATCAGAAACAGTCATGTGGGGGAGCATCAAAATGCCCGTGCAACAGGCGGCATACAATAGTAGGTAGAGGTACCATGGGAGGGGAGCTAAAGAGTTGGGGGGGGGAGGGTAGTCCATCTGAGCGTTTAGGGCCGAGGGAGCGGTGGACCCTATCAAGTTCCAAGCGGTCAATAGGGATCGCCGGTTGGAGCTCTTGGAAGAGTGCGGTGATGGTAGAAGGTAAGTCTTCTATTCGTTCAGGCACACCACGGATCCGCAGATTTCCCCTGCGCGCTCTATTTTCGAGGTCCTCCAACTTGGATACCGCCGCCGAGAGTTCCGTTTGCAGTGAGGTGAGAGCGGCAGAATGAGCGTTCACAACGTGAGTAGTGTCATCCATCTTGGTTTCTAGGAGGTCGGTACGCGAGCCCAGGTCCCTAAGCTCCCTTGAGAGGTTGGCAGAGATCGTATCAGTGGCCATCTTAAGTTCGGCCTGCAGCATGGACTTAAACCTGTCCAGGAGCTGGGCATCTCGCAGATGGAAGTCAGTGGCAACCGGGGCCGGGGAGCGAGCGGCTGAGCTGCTTGGAGAGGAGACAAGCAAGTCGGAGGGAGTCCCCGATGGAGACGGCTGTTCAGGATACAGCGGAGAGGAAGCCATCATACCCGCATCAGGTGTGGCAGCCGTTGTTTTCGGCGGGGTCGCGGCCCTCGTTTTGCAGGCAGCCGATGAGCGCGTAGATTTGCGGGTTCGTTGCGAATAGGCGCCTCTCCTGCCCATGAGGGGGGGAGAACAGGTCCGGGACGGTAATGGGGAAGGTTTGGGGTAGGTTCGATGCAGATAGCTAGAGAAAGTTGGCGGCAGGTGCCCAGAGGAAGAGGAGCTGAATCAGCACACGTCTGCCATGTTCAGCGGCTCAGGCCACACCAACATGTCCTACTTTTTCTCAGCACACACCATTAAAGGTGGTGTGAACAGAAAACATAGGACATACTGCAACTTGTCTTGTTCTTACCAATCTAACAGATTGCAACCCTTCTTCTATCTATCCAAAAGTGAAAAAAAAAGTTGTGGCTTTAGATATACTTTAAAGATGCACAGCACCAGTGCTCCACAAAACAACTGTAGAAAAAAATGTTGGCTGTATTTTTGGGTATATGACATTTTGCCAATTTATGAGTAACTGTAATGCTAGAACAACTGATATTCTCTGAATTTGTTGGAAAGGAAGGTGGAAAGAGTAGGGATTGTCCTTATGTATTTAGTTAAGATGGTTTTAGTGTGTTTTGGAAGGGTGATATTAACCTGGTGCCTTGTACCAATCAAGAATATTCTGGGATCTCAAATAGCTTCTGAACATGTAACATCAAATTTCAACACAGTCTCTTTTGGCTTCATTACCAGAGTGACGGGCACAACTTGTGACCAGCAGCCTTTAAACAGTGGGGTTTAATACTATTTTTCTTGTGCATTAACAGTTCCTTGTCACCAAGAGAGGGCACTTTTTAGGGACATAATATGGACTGATGTCCCAGTCATGTTTCATCTGACTCTTAATTCCTACTTTTGCAAGCTCCACTGTCGACTAATGCCAGAACTTAGATAGGGGATGGTGTCATTGCATACCCCCACATGGCAATATTTGGGCCTGGTGATAGGCCGCTCAGGCCCTAGTTCTGTCACAAAGCAGAGGTCATGTGCTATCACCTTGTGCTCTCCCAATTGGTCTGCAAGCAGGAAGGTGGCAGTGGAGCTTGGTTGGGTAAGTATTAATACTGGCAGGGTGGTCTATGCACCATCACTTTGCACTAATGGAGTTAATAACCGAGCCAAAGTGAAGTGAGCCGGCTGAGCCAAACCTTCAACAGTTCACTCGCTGCCGTTCGCCACAAATTCTCATAGGTTCCGAACGGCAGTGAGTGAATAGCCAAATGCCACCGAGCGGGATTCGCCTTGGTTATTCTGCATGGTACCTCTGAGGTAGCGAGCAGAATTGAAAAAAAATGTAAACAAAAGAAAAAAAAAGATAAAAAAATAAAATCAAAATAAAGATCCCTGCATAGGGGGCCTTTCTCAAACCATACCAGACCCTTCAGGTCTGTTAGGAGGGACCCAATCCAAAAAATGCATGGGGATTTCCTCAAAAGTCTTTAGGTCTGGTAGGAATTTTAAGGGGGACCCCAAGTTAAAAGGGGGAGCACAGGCCTGGCAGGGCAGGAAACAGGGGACGAGTGAGCACCCCCCCCTCCCTGCCATACCAGGCCACATGCCCTTGGCACTGGGAGGGTGCTTTTACAGGGTCCCCCCTGGAAAACCACCTTGTCCCCGTGCTGATGGGGACAAGAGCCTCTTCCCCACGAGCCCTGGGTCGTTGGTTGTGGGGGTCTGCGGACAGGGGGGCTTATTTGCATCAGAGTACCGCCTTTAATAAAGGGTTCACCCAGATACTGCCCCCCCTTGTGAATGAGTAAGGGGTACCTGTACCCCTACTCATTTACTAAAGGTTTAAAAATGTAAAGAAAAACACTACACTTTTGAAAAAGTCCTTTAATTGAAAAAAACACAACAAAGGTTTTTGACAATTCCTTTAATTAAAAATAAAATTGATCCAATGAAGTAATCCATGTCAATCATGGCGTCCAGTGTTGTCAACACCGCCGCCGACTCACCAAAATAAAAAAAAGCCTGCTGACCCGCCCACACCTGCCGATCCGTCCACAACTTCTGCAAAATTACCTGTATGACAGGATTCGGCAAAAAGTAAACAAATGGGTGGAGCTAGTGGTGACATCACCGCTGGCTAAGCCTATTTGTTTTGATTTGGACCGCAACCTGTAATATGGGTTGGCCGAATCAAAACAACTGGGCAGAGCCAGTTGTGATGTCACAGCTGGCTCCACCTAGTTGTTCTCATTCAGTGACAGCCCAGTGTCCTCAAATAACCTGATAAAATGATGCTCAAGCAAACATACAGTTTTCTTTTTAAATTTTCCTTGTTCATGAGGCATTCTATGCAAAGTGAATTTTCACCACATCCTTAAGCTAAGGGAAAATTCCCTTGCAAGGTGAACAGCCTATTTGTGACATCCAGATAATGGATTGTACATGAATGTGAGCTGTCATTTTAGTGTCTTAGCATTGGATTTTTACAATAAATGTGCTGTCTATAGACAATTTTCTATTTTGTATTTACATTTATCAAAACACATATTTGATATGATTTAGTGTTGTATGTGATGTCATTGTCTGTGTGATCACTTCTTGTGCCCCTCTCATGTTTTCTTCGCTGGTTTCATCACTGTCATAAAATTGGGCAGTTGTTAAAAGCAATGCAGTGACAGGAAGCACTTTCCATCAAGCAGCAGCCTAGGCTGTTTACTTTTATTACACAGTATGAGAAATAAGGCTGGAGTAAATCCTCTCATGTTTCCATAGCTTAAGAACTGCATAATCATGTTTACTGGCACTTACCTCATGTTGCTATGATTTGTTCATTTCACAACTGCAAACTGTTTTGTTATACAGTACAAGAAAGTACTTGTGTCCTATGCATATTTCTCTTTTATTGCATGAGAGAAATCATATGTTAGTAGAGCACTGTTTACTCTTTCTTTGGTGCTCCTAATCCACAGGTATTCACCAAAATGCCGGTTCATGCAATTTCACAGCCAAACTGCAGCCACATTTCTATTGACCAGATAAACTATTGCCAGGGCCCCAAATATTTGGTGCAAGGAAACTTGCTTTTCTGAATACGACAAATAACACTTCCATTTGAAGGGTTTGAAAAGAAATGTGAGACTACACCATTTATAAAAAGTGCAACTGTTCGGCCAAAATGTTTCACAATCTGCACCAAATAAATGATGTTACTAAAAATGAGTTTGTCAATATTTGGCACAACAGGGGTGTGCAGTAGTGTGCGAAGGGGACGATGGTGCAAAATAGTTAACCATTCTGCCATACACCAAATAAACTATATGCACTGCAACATAAAAATGTATTTGACATGCGATGCGCCAAAATAAGATGTGACAATTTGCATTTCTCAACAACCGCCAATCAATCTGGTCCTGTGTGTCTGACAACTAGTAGATGAAGATTGCTGGATAATTGGGAGTAGGCAGAAGTATGAGGACCAATCCACAACAGCCGCAGTACTTTGGTTATGTAGAACTTTATTGAAATGTCACAAGTGACATTTCATTCGGTTTTACGGGCATAGCAGGGTAAGAGGCGGTTTTTCGAAACCAAATACAGCCAAGCTAAAGATACATGACAACCGCAAAATTTATAACCTGCTTTTGTAGCAAAGTGCACATGGAAGGGCTTACAACAATACAAAACACAGAAAATTCCCAGAACACCTACCAGCTAGCCTGCAACAAAACAAATTGCCCTGTGTGTGTTAAAAACAGAGGTTTTAGTTGCACAACTTTTTGCCAAAAAGAGCCACACTGCCTCATCAAGGTCCCTCTGTTCCATGTTGCATCCCGCTGCACTGAAAAAAAGTACAGCATGCAGTGTTCCCATGATTGTGTAGATGAAGCCCATCTGTGACAAGGCAAATTGCCTTGTCTTGCATTGGGGATTTGCTGGAAACCCCGGCCAGTGCAGCCCCAATGCATGTGGTGTAAATCGGCCCTAATAGGATCTAAAATTTGTAGATGAATATCAGTGGATAGGTGCACATAGGTAAGTGTGGCCTAGAGTTATATCTATGGAATGTACTACTGCAGGTCTGCAGGATGAACAATGATAACAATCTAAAATGCCTATTTTGTCTACAGAATAAATAGAAAGGTCCCCTAATACTGATACATATTATACAAGTAAATAATAAAAGCTATTATATGGTATTAGTCAGATGCGCATCATTCTAATGTCAAGAATGTACAAGAAGGAAAATAAAAATAGATGGAATTAATTTATATTAATTCTAACATCGTTATCATGGCTATATGACATACCCTGGCTCACCCAACATAAGGATATACTGTAAATTATATATTGAAAATACATACTAATACTACAGTTTAAAGAGATGAAGTTTTTTATAGTGTCTTGGGTTCCAAAAATAAATATATTCCAAAATCCAATTTATAAATACCTCACTGTCATGCAAAACTTAGTTCTCATGCCATCTGTCATGTCGCAGTGAAAGGAAAAAGGATGGACATCATGGGATTAAATACCAAATGCATTTAAAGTGAAATCGCAGTCAGCCACTTAAACATTCAGAAAGCATATCTCTAGTTCTCGTGCACGGAGGTACAAAAAGTGTCAAAATCTGTTTTGCTAAAGTGCTCTACCCCTTGCTATTCGGTATCACAGTTCTAGCAATGATGCAGGTCTAGGTTGGGGAATCTCCTGCAATAGAACATTGCTGTACTGTAACATCTATCTCTTCCCCAAATAGCTTGTAGAAGAGAGCAATAGAGGGTTTGTGTTGGTGGCCACACACATTGTGCCTGAACGCAGCTGAGGCACAGTCCTATGGACTGTCAATAAATACAGTTACACTGTGAATTCTCTAGAATTAAAATTATAAGAAAGAAATGTCAATTTGAGTATCTTTTGGGTTAGCCAAGCTGGTGATAATTTTAATACAGAAGCCACAGGTCTGCTTTGAGCATTACTTGTCATATTAGGTTTGCAAACATTTCTTCATTTTTCAAATAAAAGTAACTTACAATTAGAAACTGTGACAATGGAAACATTACATTCTAAAGTTAAAGTTGCATTATATTATTGCATCGTTTAATTAAAAAAGTTATAATATTGCAACCCCCTGATGACTAAACCTTTGACTGATCTGTGTAGATTTGTTTCAGATGCCTTTGTGTGCAGTGTCTGAAGCATGTGGTTTCTAATTTCTGTTGCAGCATAGTTAAAATGTCTTGGAACATTTTTGAAAATTTGTCAACAAGATCATTGCCATGGAGCATGACCTAACATAGGATCAAAACACATGCTATATTAAGCAGAAAGTGTACAGGATGATTCATTTTACATTGTTATTAAAGCATTATTATTACAACAACAACGTTCAGATACTATATAGCAGGACATATGATTTAACATTTAGTGCTAAATAGGCAGTTTTAAAAAAATAATATTTTTGATTAAACTATAAATGTTTTCTCTGCTCACCAAAATATCTTATATGCATTTAAAGTGACACCAAACTCGGGAGTTAAATCTTAAAAATGCATTCAAGTACCTTGTTAACAAAAATATAGCTTATTTGTGCATCACTCAGCTATAGATCCTCAAATCATCTCTGAATTCATGATGACACTGTCTTACCTTCTGGAGGACGGCTACTTTTGTTCCCCAAAACTCCTGTGTGCATTGTAAATTAGCCACTGCTCCAAGCTCTCTCCCATGAACTACAATCTCAATACAAATGAGTAAACTAAACATGTGATTTTAGTTCATCACAGGATGAGCTTGGAGCAATGACAACTTTACAACACACATAGGGATCATAGGGAACAAAAGTAGCCACCATCCAGAAGGAAGGACAGTGTCAGCACCAATTCAGAGATAATTTGAGGATCTACAGCTGTGTAATACACAAATAAGGTCCGGTTTTGTTAATATCTAGGGTACTTGAATGTATTTTAAGATTTAACTCCTGAGTTTAGTGTCAATTTAATGTTTTCAAATTACAGTTATATGTATTTTAATTGAAAACTAAACTTTTGCTATAACTTCAATCCTTAACTATTGCTTTTAGGCATTTATAACTTAAACATGATGAATTTACAAAATAATACAAAGCATTGTTCTATTTTCCTAACTACAAAGAAAAAAATGTTTCATTTATATTTCATTTTCATCATACTAGTTTGCTGCTGCCATGGGTCCAAGGCAAATCCTGTGGGTTCTAGATTTGATGAGTTTGTGTGCAAATTTGCCAGGGAGAATGTTTGTAAACAAAAATGCCCTGCAGTGCCTTTAAACTATAGCCAGCATGCTTAGAAAGGCAAATAAGGCATTAATATTGTGAACCTAATTCAAAAACTATTGTTACCTAGATTTCAAACAGACCCATTAATAGGTTTTTGTTTCTACATATATACTCTTTAATTATTATTATTATACAGGATTTATATAGCGCAAACAGTTTGTGCAGTGCTTTACAATATAAGGAAGACATTACAATCACAATACAGTTCAAGACAAGATGGTAAGGAGGGCCTACAATCTAAAAGGGAGGGAGAAGTGATACATGAGGAGGTAGCTGTGTGGGGGTGAATTGTTTGAGAAAGTGATCTATAATACTCATGACTGCACTGCAAAGTTTTTCTCTCTTGTTTTATACCTTATTGCATGATATAGCACACCGACATACCAAGGATGATCACTTTTATAGTTTAACCACTTCAAGACCAGGTGTTTAGACCCCCTTCCTGGCCAGGCCATTTTTCAGTATTCAGCGCTGCGGTACTTTGACTGAAGTTTATTCCGTCATACAACGCTGTACAGAAATGAATTTTATACTATTTTTTGGGGACAGATAGAGCTTTATTTTGGTGGTATTTAATCACCACTGGCGTTTTTATTTTTTACTATAATAGTCTAAGGTCCCTATCTCACATGCATACATGCCGGGGGCAATATAGACCATAACAAATTAATCTACCAGCATGTGTGGGAGGAAACCAAAGTACCCGGGGATTGCGGATAGTGACCTGACCTGGCCAAGATCTGAACCAGGGACCCCTATCGCTGCAAGGCAGAAGTGCTAGCCATGTGCTGTCTGCTATTAATTGACTTACAATTTACCTCTTAAATGTTTAGGTATTTTGTCTCCCAGCTGCAAAATGTGCTATTCTTTTTATTTTTATATTTTTAGTAGTCATAAAAGTTAATTTCCTCACCAAGCCACATGTCAGACTTTTAGCTTTTCGAGATATGTATACTGCCTGCATATATTTCTTTCTTTGAAATCTGCTTTAACAGTTACATGAATAGTGTAAAGATGGAGCTGTGCATCTGAGCAGGAAAGTGTCTGAGGAGCCTTGTTGGCAGTTTTGAATAGGCTACAGCAAGAAGAGAGAGGGAATATAGAAGGCGACCACCTATAGTGGGTTAAAGGAGAATTATAAGGGCGAGTGAAAATCACTCAGCCTCATAGTTCTAGCCGACCTGTGACAATGAAACTGTAACAGGTCAGCTCAATAGATCGGGAAGTGAGCGAACACATAGCGTCACTCGCTCACTTTTCGATCTATCCCTGCAGGGAGCCGTAACTGTAAGTCACGGCTCCCTGCAGGGATTCCCCTCCTCCCCTGTCCGATCCTCCAGCGTTGACTGACGGAACGGACAGGGGGAGGGGACGGGCACAGCTGGCTCTGCCTCTAGATAGGCAGAGCCAGCTGTCAATCCCGCAGCTGAGTGGATCTTGACAGTAGTCAGATCCGTCCCGGCTGTGGCGTCTCAGTATACCGCAAGCTGTAGCTCGCGGTATACTGAGCTTAGGGTGACGGGAGGACGCTGGTTTGTGTCCTCACGTTACCCTTAGGAGAACTGTGGGGAAAAGCCCTGACCCTTTAGTTCTCCTTTAAGGTCCACTTTAAAGGATACAATCCTTAAGAGTCATAAGGCTTGCTCTTACTGACTGTTTCTTATACAAATGGGAGTTTCCTGGCTGTCCTGTTGGGTCACTAGGTTCAATATTGTGAGTCACAGAGCAGGAACAAATACTCAGGAAAGACACGATTTTACTCTGACTTTCCTGATCTGTATACATGTTGTATGTCAGAAGGTATCAAAGCCAGTGGGTTAGCATATTAGTCAGATAACTAGCATTTTCAAAATGTGGTCAGCAATGGCAGCTTTCATGTCAGATGAGAGATTACTTTACGAGTATGCCCTCAAGTGATTGCTAAAATGTTAAGAGACTTACAAGCACATGTAACACTGTCCTTTGGAACACTAATGCATTTACAGAAAATGTATCTTCATTACTGTAAATAATACTATTGCATTTGATCAACTTTGTCTTCCCATAAATTTGCCCGTTGATCTATTCTCAGATTTAATTTAGTTAAATTATATAGGGTCTATATAAACTAATACTATCCAGTTAATTAAATTGTAGAATTATGAACACTTTAAAATGAGATTCCATCTTAAGTCTAAATAAATGCTTGCCATAGGCTTATGATTTTTTTTTAGATATATAGTATAACCTACGTTAAAATTATGACAGGTTTTAGAATTTGAATTCCTTGTATAATTAGGTATTTACAATTTTGCTGATTTTTATGTTATGTGGATAGAGCTTTCACATTTCCCTGCATGCACTGCTTTTCTCCTGGGGCTGTGTTGATCAGTGCCCATGATTAATAGTAACTATTTATTTTGTGCGCAGAGAGCCTGCAAACTGAATGATTATAAAAAGGGACAATAAATGTAAATAAAACTATATCTAAGGCCTCGTTCACACCAAATGCAGAGCAGATCTGCATGAGTTTCTGCACACGCAGTGCAGTGGCTTGTGCCGCGTTTTTGATGCGTTGTGGGCCGTTTTTGGTATAAACATTTTTTGTGTGTTTAAAATGGGCTTTTTAGTGTGTTCCAGGGCATTTGCATGCATTTTTGATGCGTTTGCATGCGTTCCAGAGTGTTCCAGAGCAGGTAAAATAGGGCCTGCTGCAGTTTTTTTACCTGCTCTGGAACGGAACGCTGCGATGTGAACTGGAGCTAAAAATCCCATTGGAATACATTGGACGCAGTTTTGCTCCGGTCTGTAACTGCTCTGCTCTGCTCCTGGAACGCGCTTGGTGTGAACAAGGCCTAACCCAACCTTTTGGATAGTGTAGGGAAGTGTTATAACTACTTTCTGGATTTTTCTTTTTACTGTTGCCTATACTCCTCATAAGAAGATTCACCCTGTCTTTTTGTCATGGTGACCATTGTCACAGACATAGAAAGTGATGGGTAATCCAACATTTAGTTGTTGTCACAAGAACAGGAGCTGAAGGAAAATCTTCCAATGGAGACACCAGTGACAAATATCTAAAAGTGGATATACCCTTCTTTAGAGAGCTTTCATTTCACTTACTGGAAGTGAAGGGAAATCTTCCTGGCAAGACACAGGCAGCAAATAAAAACAAAACAAAAAAGGTCTTGCCACGCCAACTTGCATGCTAAAATGTTTGTATGCTGGTGTACGTTGTATAGGGGCAGTGAGGGGTGGTGCAATGCTTGTTACATTGCTTTGCACTGTTTACATGTTTAACATTTATGATCAATTGTGAACCTTTTTGAGAAAGTCTCTACGATGAAACGCGTAAAAGGAGTGTGCCGTTTCCCCGCTGACACCCTGGAAAGAGGCTAGCTATAAGTTGCTTATGCTGTTGTACCTATGGAAGTCTGTAAGTGCAATAATTTTTAAACTACTCGATAAATAAAACATTTTACATCTGCACTTAAATCCTGTTTTCTCTCCTTCGGTCGGTGCCCCCCCTCGGCTTTCTGGTTGATCCCTCCGGAGTGTTCTCCAGCCTTGGAGGTTGTTTAATTATCGCCGATGAGAGGAAGTGTAGCCTGACGGCAGGAGAGGACAGAGAAACTTACAGAGAAGGTTTCCTTTTTCTATTTTGCGGACGCATCAATGGAAGTATAAACAAAAGACACTGGATTTCTAATAACATTCGGTAGAAAATAGACTATTGGTGTTACAACCCTCGCTTATACAATTTTATATTTATCCACCTATATTTATTCACTTTATACTATTAGATGTGGTTTTAGATTTGTTAGATTGGTTATATATCAGTCTTCCTTCAAATTATTGTCCTTTTTATTTATTGTTGCCGATTGCCAGACTGATCAATTTACCTGGTTTATAATTCAACCATTTAGTATCCACATTGTATTTTCACTATATGGCACACATATGCATTATTCATTAACTTATTTAACTTATCATATTTAACCAATCAGTTTTATATTCGTACCTTCACCATATTTATATGACACGTGTATTTATTAACGTTCATGCACATATGCACCTTTGGATTGCATTTAGTTGCAAGTAGGATTTGATCACTTATATTGGTTTCGTTTGTGGTATAAATATAGCACGTATCACAATACCAAGCGCAGCACACTGGTTCACAATTGATCACTTCGATAGATATTGCTGCAGCTGGATTATAATCTTTTGGATCATATTTTTTGATATTTTTATATTTTTGATATTATTATATCTTTTCCTATTTTTTCTGTATTTTGGTTTTTGATTTTTTCATATATCCTAGCGCAACTACCTTGGTCACCACATGTTTAACATTTAACTTAATTGAAGTGTTACAAAGTGACACTTCATTCAACTCTATGCACCACAGCACATTTGAATGCTCTGCGGTGCAGTATCAATTACTGCAATGAGTTGTGCTTTGTAAAAATGAAAAAAATAGTTTTCTATGTCCCCTAGCATTGAGTCTGCCTTGATCTGTGCAGATCAATGAAGCTCAATGCAGAGGTTTAAACCATTCTCTATCTAAAGAAAACAGCTTGGCTAGTGATACACTGTTGCTATACCTACCATTAAAATTCACACTTCAAATCAATCAGTAGACAAACATTAACATTACAGAATAATTTTTTAAGCTTGTTTTAGGAAAAACATATACCTATTTCGTCCTAGTCAGACAAATGGCTATCCAGTATAATTGCAGTGAGCTAAGAGGATAAGCAACGCACAAAAATGACGATGATCCTTTCTTTTTCTTTAATAATAAATATGACCACCCCTGTATATGTAAAATTGCAAACTTTAAATCAAATCAATGTTTTTGAAACATCAACACAGATTGACATTATTCTTTACAGTGAGCTGATGTCTTTCAGATGTACATGTAAAATATATTTTTTAGCATTGTAATTTTTATTGGTATTTCAAAGGATGCAATACAAGATGAATAAAGAGTTACAAGAGGAGCTATGTTATAACAACAAAGGTATACGTGCCCCATACAATCTTATGAACAGAAGCAGGCTTGTCACGTAGTTAGGAGACATTATACAAGGCATTCCTCTCCATCATTAGTAGTAAAATATATTAAAAAAACTATTGTTCCCATTTTAACATAACTAAGTAAGTGAAGAAAGTTCGGAAAGAATGTGAACATGGAACTTGAACTTTAAAGGAGGAAACATATTATAATACATAGTGCTAGTATGATACATAACATAAATCTCCAGGTGATAAATGATGATTCAGAGATTTATAAATGTTTGCTGTAAGGAATGCAATGGTAGCTTTTCCATTTATCACAGTAATACAAATGCACTACAATACAGAGCATTAATCATCTATGTCAATGTCCCAAATAAAATATAACTGATGACTGCTTAGAGACAAAATTGTTCTGTGGTCGGAATGTGATAAGGGATATTTAGGACAGTCTATTCAATTTCTGTTACTGTCAGTTTTTGGATGACATTGTCCAGCACCATTTAGTTTTGTAAGATAAATGTTAACTTATTGTGAATTACTGGAACTATGAATATTTTCCTGCTAGCTTAAATATCAGTTATCACATTTATATTAGTTTTAATGTTTTATGTTAAAACAAAAAATTACACTCAGTTGCATTAGTGAATGAAACTCCAGTCAAAGTTTATTTTTGGGGGGATAGAGTAGGGAAGCAATATAACCTCTTTTGGTATTTATTGCTGTCTGGGTCTCTTTTGGGAGGATATAATTTAACTTGCTTTGTGGTCTTTGCAAAAGGAAAAGAGGTGAACCTCTCCAACATGGACACCAGTAATTTTTTTTCTTACAATGAAGAAGAGTAAAACTCTTTTTCCTGACGCCAATCCATGGCAGCATACAATGGGTATGGCTCCGCCCCCAGCCCAATCACAGGACCAGTTATACTATAAATTAAAGCCCGCCTCCCAAGGCCACCATTCTCGTAACAAGTACTCAATGCGAAAGCCATGGGAGGGTCCTGTATGCTGCCATGTATTGGCGTCAGGAAAGGAAAATTACCGATAGGTAAGTATACAATTTTCCGTATTCCTGACGCCAATCCATGGCCACATACAGGACCCTCCAATGGCTTTCGCATTGAGTACTTGTTACCAGAATGGTGGCCTTGGGAGGCGGGCTTTAATTTATAGTATAACTGGTCCTGTGATTGGGCTGGGGGTGGAGCCATACCCATTGTATGCTGCCATGGATTGGTGTCAGGAAAGGAAAATTACCGATAGGTAAGTATACAATTTTCCGTAGTTGGGTTGTTTTTCAGTTATATTTAGTCTGAACGGGGAGATTCCTCTCATTTTCTTTATGATCTCAAAGACAAAAGGCCAGATGAAATACCTAAAACAGTGACATAAACAGGAATACATTACTGATAAAAATTCTAACCCCTTCTTTACTCCATCCAATTAAAAAAAAGTTTTGGTGCTATCAGTCAATCACTTATCATAAATTAAACTCCTCTGTGTGTTTTATTTTGCAAACTGCTGGGTATGTAGCTTGCAGCCTAATACATCGTGGATTGTAGATGTTTGGAAAAGTGATGCTTCTCCACGCACTCATTTCTAGTGCAAGTATGACAATGCTTAATCACCCTACTGTATTAGGACAAAAGAAACAGGATGTGACAACAGGTCTCTACCCCTCTGCTATTGTCCATAACATAGAGAGGTGTAGTTCTGTACTCCTCAAAGAAAGCTGATAACAATGTGGCTGGTAAGAGTGAGCAGAGGCAGAGTTTACAGAAAGTTATCACCTCACAAGATTTCTGGCAAGATCAATAGGCATATCAAGATATCAAACATATCAAAACCAATTCAATGGTATATTTAACAGAATGGACCAAATAGGAGAAATGTATGGAACCAAAATGGACCAAATAGGAGAAGTATACCATTACCAATGGAATGCAACCTGGGTCCTCATTTAAGTATCATTACTCTTAAAGTATGTTGTTTGGCACTCCTTCTGGATTGACCACACATAGGGGTCTCTTTATGGACAATTTAAAGAGCCATTCACCCTACACATTTTTCAGAACATTTGTTTTGTGTAAATGGAAGAAAAATAAAATCTTAGATGTATTTTCTTTTCAGGTCAAATGTATGCAATGTAATACTGAATTTAGGCCAATAGATGGAGCTTCATAGCATAAAAAATAAGTGTTTCCTGTGCTCCTCACCAGACCTAATTTTTGTGTGTCAGAGTTTAACATGTTTAGTAATTTTTCCATCAGTGCTGTCACAATTAGGAATGAACTCCAGGTTCAGCTCGATCATATACTTGGCTCAAGTCAAATGTGTTTTTCACCATTAATGCCATTCAGCACTACAGCAACCAATTACCAGTCATGCACTTTCTGGCATTTGAATCATGGTCATGTGGCTTACAAGGGCCAATAATGGGAGTTTTCTTATGTGCCAGCCCCTCTCTTTAAAAGTCAGGGTTCCCAGCAGCCGTTGTTGGTGTGCTGGAGACTTGGAGTAGATAGGAACAGTTGACAATGTTATTTGGAAGGAGAACTATTTTCTGTTTTGCAGTACTGCTAACCTGTGCTATATAGAGTAATGTAAAGTTCTGTATTGTGCTAGCTACATTATTACATTGTTTTCATGATTCTTTTTTTGACTTTCAGTTAGATTTTTTTTTTTAAATGGGATGAGGTTTAGTGTTTAGGGTTGGGGTTAAGTGTTTTAGGTCTCATGTTTTAGATTGAGATATTTTTTGAAAATATAATTTAGGATTAGCAGCATGAACTTTTTCCTGACACAGGCAAAACTGCTCTTTGTTTGCAGAACTTCACTGCATATTAATGCACTACAGTTAGTACACCAAATCATCACATGCCACACAGTTTTTCACCCTCAATTACCCTATTGCCATAGCTGCTAATAAAATTAGGCAAACCCCTATATTCATTATGCCTGGGTGGCTTAAAGGCAGAGCCAGAGGTTCTTCACATGCAGGTAGTAGGGGGTGAGCAGGTTTTGCATCAGCAGGACAAAGTGGTGGTTTAGTCACAACTTTGAGAGGCAGGGCATGTCTACCTTTTCTTTCTGGCAGTGGGAGTGCTATACAGTCAGAGGACATGGAGAATGTTGACGAGTAGATAACTAAGCCTTACTCATTCTCCTCCTTCCAGGACCAAAATTGTGCATTTTCATCAGCAACAGCATATGTGCCCTCTTCTTCTTCCTCCTCTACTACTAATTCTAATACTGCCTTCCAAACTGTCATGGAGGAGTTGACATGATTATTTAAGTACAGCATAAGTAATGATATCTTTTTATCAGTTTTGGAGGAGGACAGAGCAAGTAGCATAGTGTGAGGGAACTACAGGCAGGGAGAATCAATAGCCATTGATGTTCTTGCAGCTCCAGCTTATTGCCAAATGGACTCGACTGATGTGGTGATGACAAGGTGATAGACCTTACCTGTTTGCCAGATAATGTAGTGGATGGAAATGTGGGAAAGGCACATCAGGGAGGCAGGATTTATCTAGCACAGGTTCATCTTGCAGAGATGTAGAGGGAGCAGCCATACTATTCCATCAGATAAGCCTGCTCCATGAGTGCAGGCAACTGCCATTCCACAGACTGCTACACATAGATCAGCTGTCCATGCCTTATTTTACCACATCGGCTGTTGACAACATGGTGATATGCAGGCTCTGCCTGCAGTATATCAAGTGTAGTAAATGTAACAGTCATTTGGATGACACAAGCATGAAGAGACATATGAATCATCACCACAAAGCTCGGTAGGAGCAGTATATCAATGATACTGCTCTACAGCAAAAGGCCTGCACATCTACTCCACCCTGCTCCTCCCTTTCTACCTCTTCCCTCAGTCTTCAACAATCAATGTCTGTCAGCATTTTCCATAAAATCAGCAACCTCAGGCTATGCGGATGGATGTCTGACAAGGGGTATGAGAGGTTTACCTTATGGCACATTAAGCAGGGGAGAAGGTCAGCATGGGCCATGCAGAGTAGGGCCAAGTATAGGCTCGAACCTTACAGTAAGTCTAATCCCACCCCATAGTGTCCAGCAGCATCCTTTACCAGGCAAGTATACCACTTTTTAGCCAACCTTTCGGAAACAAACCATAGCTTGTGGTACAATATGACCAAATGACAAAGAAAAAAGGGGGAAATCAGAGAGTCTGGGTAGTGAGGAATTCTTGAAACCTAAAGTATATCTAAACCTCCCAAAAATAAATTTTGCAGTCAAAGTGTGATGACTGAATTCATTTTTTATTTTATTTTTTACAATATTTTTACTTGGTGATCCATTCAGTAACACTTCCTGTCTTAGGGTGGCTCCACTATGTGGGGGGGGGGGGGCAATGGAGCCACCCTTGGACAGCAACCTAATCAACCTTTAGAGAGGGTAATATTAGAAGAGCTAGAAGACTTAAGGTGCCCATACACCTGCCGATTATCGTACGACAATCGCAGGTGATCCCGCAATCGTACGATAATCGGCAGGTGTATGAAAGGCGCGCGACCGTTTCTACTGTACGGTCGCACGTCTTTTGTCTTCTGAGCACGCTTGAAAACCTGCCGAAAATCGTACAATTTTCGGCGGGTTAGTGGCGTGCTCGGAAAACAAATGCCGAACGGGCTGGTGTGCGCAAGCAAGTTTATGATCTACTGTATTACGTATACCTCTTGTTACTCTATGATACAGAGTATTCTGCTCGGTACCTCCGAGGTGCCGAGCAGAATAGAAAAGAAGTGAAAGGAGTGACAAAAAAAATGTTGAAAAATGATTTTAAAAATGAAAATAAATAGGAGAATTAAAAAAAATATATTTTAAGAAAAGAAAAAAAACAAAAAAACAATTGGGCGGTGACAGCTAGCTCCACCCAACTGTTTCCTATTGGCCGGAACCTGCCCGGCCAATGAATAACAACTGACGCCACATGACGTCATGGCCAGCTCCACCCAGTTGTTTTTGTTTAATGACAGATCCGCATCCCCAGGTCCCTGACCGATCTCCCGCTGTCATTTGCGTGGAGATCGGTCGGCTTTGGTCAACCTTTCTCCATGCTTCAGCTGTCCCTTCGGCTCAGTCGAGCCGAACCATATGCCTTTGGCTCGGCTGCGCCACTCAGCTGCGTTCGGTTGTTGTGAATAGCCCAGACAGCAGCCCTTTGGTTTGACTGAACCTAAGGGCAGAGGCAGCCGAAGAGAGCCGAAGGATCAGCCGAAGCTACGGCTGGATCCTTCAGCTCCATAGTGAATAACCCCCTAAATAATATATAATCTAATTATTATTTTTTCTTAACCAAAGAAGTGTAGAAGAATACATTTGGTCTAAATGTATATAGAAAGACTATTTATTAGAAGTGTTTTATAACAGAAAATAAGGGTAACTTTTTTTAAATGTAAAAATAAACACCAGCAGAAAAATTATCTAGCTGTTTACAATATGATACAAAATTCCTTTGGGTATGCTGTTGCATAAATTAGTAATTTTTAGTGAAATTATAAAGCTAAAAACTGCAAAGATGGCCTGGAAAAGAGGGGGGCACAATATGCAAGTATTGAGGTGATTAACATATTAGCATGAATTCAAAAGTCATATTCAACATTGTTAAATTTGCTGCCATCAGCATAATGATACCTGAATGATACATTGTGATCCTGACATGAAGGTTCTTACTTGGACACTTTCTGTTATAGGATGGCAGTGCTTTGTCCCTATCTACCAATAGCATGCCTGCATTGTTCCTTTGTCCCACAGGCCTCTGATAGAGACTTCAAGAGGCTGTTTGAACCAATATTGCTTATCCATGGTCCATTGGTGTTACTGTTAGGAAACTTTCCTTGAGAAATGCAATGCATTCTTCACTGGAGTTCATGTGGGCAGGACATTTCTGCAAGAAATCACTGAGATGCAACAAAGATCAAAGATTAAAAAAAGGTCACAATTATTTTCTTTAAAAATGGCTATTGTTTATGATGCACAGTACTTTAGCAAACTTAATATAATTCAATTAAGATTTACATCTAATTTAATTTGGCTGTGGGCCACAAAGAAGGAATTCAAGAAATGCTTGTGGCCCAAAACATACCAGTTTGACATACTTGATTTATAACATGTTGTTGATCTTCACAGAGGAGATCAGTTGCAAGGTAATATGCAGCAGCAAAGCCAGGTATTATTAATTGGACCTTAACTGTCTTGCATCCACTCTGAATATCTAGAAGAGTAGTCCTGCATTGTTTTGTTAAAACAGGAGGGATTTGCAAGTCATTGCTTTCACCACAAATCTAAATAAAAGAAATGTTTTCCTTACTGTAATCTGATCTATGCAAATCATTCCTTTATGCCCTATTGTCTCCAGAAGCATGGGCCAGTAAGACAGATATTGTTTGTTGAGCCATTTATACAACTAGCATGCAGCTGTTGCAAGCTTGTTAGCACTTATCAGCGGAAATATGAAAACTATGACTTTTATGGAATAAGGCTTGGATCAAAGCTCACATCGACCTATTGGTTGGAGATATGCATGCTTTTGAAGCTGAAATGTGATACTTTTTGGTTATTGCACAGATCAGAATCTATGAAGCCTACTGTAATAAACTGTCTGTGATATCAGGGAATGCATTTTCTCCTTAGCTAGTTTGTCAGCACAACTAACTATTGAGTATGGCCATATCAGTCTTATACTATTGTTTCATATTTTTTTTTATTCTCAGTTAATCATAAACACGTCTAGATAGTTTTATAAAAACAAAAAACAATAGGGGCGTGGCCTGGACATGGCGCCGTGAGGCCGTTCCTTAGGGGAGCTCTGCAGTAACCGAGCCGGACCGACGCTTCAGTAGACTTTACCTGCCACTTTTCTTCATGCCCAAGGAGCAGAAAGCCCGCAGCATCCACGGTGACATCCGCCCCGCGTCAATCTATGACTTCTTCACCCGCCGATCCCCGGCTCCGGTTCTCCCGTCTCCCTCAAAGATGGCACTCACCCGCTCCTCCGCGGCCGGTCTCCTATCGGGTAAGAGGCTGGGTCGAGGCACAACTTCTCCTACCCATGACATGGAGGATCCCCCTGACTCTAACTGCCCGGCGCTCTCGTGCCGGACGCCACTCGGCCTGCGCTCGTACCCCTCCCCCGGCCCCTCACTGACACCACACGTGCTGGGCCTAGATGTTCAAGATGACAGAGGCTTGCAGGGCCTATTGCCGCATCTCCCAACAAAGCGGGACCTGGACAATATGGCGTCATCCATTGTGGCGGCCCTGAAAAAGGAATTGCATGACCTTACTCACCGCATCACGGAGGTGGACGACCGGGTCACTTCGCTGGAAACTGCCACCACTTCGCTGTCGGCCAGGATGGAGGCCCTGGAGGCGGACGCACGGCTAACGAATTCCCGCCTGCTGTCTATGCACCTCCGACAGGATGACTCGGAAAATCGGAACCGCCGAAACAACCTACGACTGCGAGGTATACCGGAGGCCACGACCGGCATTCATCTCCGAGACACTGTGGCCGCCATCCTCAACACCCTCCTGGGTAAGCCTCATGATGCAGCCTTGGAGCTTGACCGGGTCCACAGAGTTAGCAGTGCTCGTCCCCCCACGCCATCAGCACCCAGGGATGTCCTGTGCAGGGTGCATTTTTTCGCCGTGAAAGAGGAGATCATCAGGCAGGCATGGAGGCATGGCCCATCTGACTTTGATGGTGCTACCATCCGCATCATGCCGGACCTCTCCCGCCATACTCTCCGCATGCGACGCCTAGTCCGCCCCTTGCTAGATCAAATCCGCTCTGCTTCTGCTACTTATCGATGGGGTCACCCTTTCCATCTGATCGTAAGGCGAGATGACGCTTCCTTTCAACTGCACTCACCTGACCAGCTCCCAGCCTTGTTTCGCTTCCTGGATGTGGACTCGGTAGATGTCCCCAACTGGCTGGAGTTCCCTGATGAGCCTTTGGGGCCGGCCCCCCCTCCCCCGCGTACGCCCCGCCGGGCCAGAAGCCAGCACCGAACAACTCGGAGGGACACATCTGTACAGCCCCCAGCGGGCCGAGAGCCTTGAATCTCCCGCAGTATCCTTTAATGTTCCTGAGGACTGGCCCCGCATCACCCCCACACTCCCCCATCGATGGGCCCCTGCCATCTTGCCACTGCTTTCTGTGATTAACCTTTTTGTTTCTGCAGGTCACAGTAGCGCATGTGCATGGAGGGAGGGGGGATGGTGGGGACTAGCCCACCCTTACCCTAGGTGCCCCTTGTTTATATAGTCATATGTCTTCGGGGGGGGGCTGTCTAGGTTTATGTTTATTTCTATTTTTAAGTCTCTTGTTGATGCCTTATAAGACTTATACCCTCACTGCTGTGACTGCCATGCCTATGATTTAGCTGCCTGCTGCCGGGAGGGGGGGATGGACCTTCGATTCCCCCCTCCCGGTCCCGGCTGGGGGGGTCCACTCCGCGGGTCCCTACAGTTGCCCATCCACAGCCCGTTTAGGCTGGGGGGCTCCTAATGGTGTTTAATCAATCACTCCCTCATAAGCCGGGACTGGATTGTCCTCCTCCCCCTCCCTTCGTGGGACGGTGGCGGAGTACTTTTCCTATCCACCTCACACCCTTGGGAGTGCCTTGATCCTCATTCCCCATAGGGGGTCCAGAGCTGCGGGTCCATGGGGTACGGTGACACTCCGGGCGCAATGGGATCCCTCCCCGTGCATGTGGATGCTACTTGGTCCTGTAGCTCCTATGTCTCAGTTTCTAGATTTTACGTTGTTATGTTAATACGTATGCTCTGTTTTAATGTTATTTACCGTGTCCTTTATTGGTAACTGCACCTCCCCAAGCATTCCCTCACTTGCTCAATCCCAATCACATACCCCCAATAGGTAGTACCCTCCCATCTCTGGGTCGGAGGGTATACATCCGCATTTGCCTATGCTAACGCCTGTAGTAGTCTTCCCTACCTGGGTCTAGGTACTACCCGCCTGACCTTACTCTTCCTACTCTGCACCACTTACCGTCTCACTTTACCTTACCCATCCCTTCTTCCCCCTTGGACTTGCTCCTCTCTTTCTTCCCCGCCCCTCCCCTCCCCTGCCCAGTCTCTCCTTTCCTCCATCTTACATTTCCGCTGTGGATCAGGCCCATGAGCTCAATCAGGCTTACTACCTTCAATGTCAAAGGCTTGAATGTCCCCGAGAAGAGGTCCAGGCTCCTGGGGGACCTGAAGAAAGCGGGCGCGCAAGTGGCCTTTCTTCAGGAGACCCACTTTAAAGCAGACAAAATACCCCACTTTAGGAATAAGACCTTCCCGACCTCATATCACTGCCCGTCCCCCATCGCCAGGTCCAAAGGGGTGAGCATTCTACTGTCCAAATCGCTGGCATGGACGTTCAGGGACCTTAGGATTGATCCGGAGGGTAGGTTCTTATTTGTTAAGGGCCTGATTGGTGACAAACTGGTCACCTTGGTAAATCTGTACCTCCCCAACTCAGATCAGGTCTCTTTCCTGCAACGTATAGTGCCGCTTCTCCTCGAGTTCGAAGAGGGCTTGCTAATAGTGGGGGTGACTTTAACTTTGCACTTGATCCCCTTTTGGATGTGTCCAGAACGGCATCCCACCTCCCCTATTCTCGCCTCAAGAAACTCAAGTCCGAGCTGCACCTCCTCCAACTGACAGATGTTTGGCGCATTATGCACCCACAAGTTAGAGACTTCACGTTCTACTCCTCTGCGCACAACACATACTCGCGCCTGGACTACTTCTTCCTTCACCACAAGGACCTCCCTTTGGTCACCGGAGCGCTGATAGGCGATATCTTACTATCGGATCATGCCCCAGTTCACATAGAGCTGGAACTCCTCCCCTATGTCCCCAAAAGCCCCTTGTGGCGTTTGAACGAGTCACTACTCCAAGACCCAGTAATCCGCTCCGAGTTAGACTCCACGATAATCTGCTACTTCTTAGAAAACACCTCCACGACTCTTGAACCCTCAGTGGTGTGGGAGGCACACAAATGTGTGGTCAGAGGAGTCCTGATCAGGCATGGTGCCCGCAGGAAACGTGAGGGGGCAGTGAAGTTGGCTCAGCTGTTTGCCAGCAGCACACAAAAAATCCCTGGCGGCTGCCCACTTTAAGGAACTGGTTTGATTAGGGCGGAACTCAACGACTTCCTCCTCTCTAAGGTACGGCAGGGCCTTCTGAAAGGCTGTCGCACCTTATACGAGCTATCGAACAAGCCGGGCAGGTGTCTGGCCTCGGCCCTACGGGGTTCCCGCCAGACAACGTACATACCTCACATAACTTCCAGTGCAGGAACGAAACTGACATCGTCGGCTGACATGGCCAGGGAATTTCAGAACTTTTACAGTTCTTTGTACAACCTTAGTGCAAGGCCGGGCACATCTCCTACCGCATCAGACAGTACAAACCTGCTGCACTACCTCAGTGATGCTGGTATGCCCACCCTGCCACCAGAGATAAGGGATAGTCTAGACACACCGATTTCCCAGGAGGAATATGACCTAGCTCTCAAGCAGGCCAAATCGGGTAAAGCCCCTGGCCCCGACGGCTACACATTGCCTTACTACAAAACCTTTTCCCACTCGCTCTCCTCCCACTTTCTAGCCGCATACAACTCTATCCTGACGGGCTCCTCTCTCCCCAAAGACTCACTTCGTGCCCACATAGCGGTCATACCCAAACCTGGTAAGGATCCGTCTCAATGCAGTAGTTATCGCCCCATAGCTGTCCTCAACATGGATCTGAAGATCTTTGCCAGGATCTTGGCCAACAGACTACTCCCATATATTTCCCTGGCCTAGTACACCTGTACCAGGCGGGTTTCGTCCCGGGGCGGGAGCCGAGGGACAACACTACCAGATTGCTTAATGTAATACACTGTGCCCGCTCTGCCCAGTCACCCTTAATGCTGTTATCCACCGATGCGGAGAAGGCATTTGACAGGGTAGAGTGGCGCTTCATTCAGGCCACCCTTCGCCACATAGGCTTGGGTCCTGGCATGATGCGATTGATCTCTGCATTATACTCGTCCCCGTCGGCTGCCGTCCGTGTGAACGAGGCCCGCTCTGATTTCTTTTCCATCTCCAATGGCACCAGGCAGGGATGCCCCCTCTCCCCACTCATATTCATTCTAACCTTGGAACCATTCCTCTGCCGCGTACGTTCCCTCCCTGACCTTCGAGGCCTGGCGAAACATTCCGGGGAGCATAAGGTTGCCGTCTTTGCGGATGATCTGATCTTTTTCATTTCTGAGCCGTCCTCCTCCCTTCCAATCCTCATTCGGGAAATGGACCGTTACGCTTCCCTCTCAAACTTCAAAATAAATGTCTCCAAATAAGCCGCCCTCAATATATCCCTCCCTTACGCTGAGATGGCCCGCTTGCGATCCTCCTTCCCATTTGCCTGGTCCTCGGATGCCCTGACGTACCTGGGCACTTCTATAGCGGCAGACCCCACCCGACTGTATGAGCTCAATTTTGCACCCCTGCTCCAGAAAACCAAACAGGACCTCTTGTTCTGGCACTCGATGTCACTTTCGTGGTTCGGCCGCTGTAATGCCATTAAGATGACAACTCTACCAAGAATCCTCTACTTGTTCCAGGCCCTCCCAATCCGCATTCCACCACTGTTCTTTCGCCGCCTGCGACAAATGCTTACGGCCTTCCTATGGTCTTATGCCCCCCCTAGAATCCGCCACTCCATCACCACCCTACCAAAAAACAGGGGAGGCATCGGGCTCCCGGACTTGGCCAAATACCATAGGGCGACCCATCTGGCGCGTATTTGGGACTGGTGCTGCCATAGGAAAACCAAGCAATGGGTGGGCATGGAGGAGGATGACACTAGCTCAGCGTTGGATGGACTACCTTGGCTCTCCGCCCCCTTGCCACCCTCCACACGACAGCGCTTTACAAAAAAAGGGAGACAGTACAGTTACAATACAATACAATTTCAGTACAATAGGGTTAGGAGGGCCCTGCTCGAGTCGTGAGAGCTTACAATCTCGTAGGAGGGGCAAGTGATACAAAAGGTAATAATTGTTTAGATAGAGTTAATGGAAAAAAGTAAAAGGGCAGTTATGTTGAGGTGGGATCAGCTTCCCTGAAGAGATGAGTTTTTAAGGATCGCCTAAAGGTGGGCATATGTTTTAAATACCCCTTACCACCAGCAATATGTTTCAAGTACTGAGAAAACATGTCTAAACCTTAAACAGTTATCGTTGCAGCAACTTCTGTGAATAGCTCTGATTTTAAGGAGGAAGCCGCAGAGTGCTGTGAGGAAGCAGTATGATTTGTTTGGTAATAATTAGGTATGCACCCAAATTTGTCCACCAAAAATTAAGGCTGAAAATGGCACTTTTGGCAAAGTGCCGAAAGTACCATGACAGCCGAAAATGTATCCAAAAATTCAGTGTATCACTAGCCTTTCTCCTCCCCACTGGGCGCCGTGCTGTGTGCCTTATGATGGCAATGGCCAGCGGGGAGGAATGAAAATTTTAGTCGATCAAGCGAGCAGTGACAGTGGTCAAGATGCAGAGTGCTGTGGGGCGGTGACAGCTGTCATCGTTACAGGACACGGAGCTCTCCTCCGGCACTACCCTGCGCCGCCTCCTGTGTCAGGATGGAGAGCGGTGAGTGAAGGAGAGTGCTGTGATCTGTCACAGGAGGCAGAGCTCTCTTCCCACTGCCCACTCGGTCTCCTGTGACTGCTGATTCAGGATGGCGAGCGGTATACAAACTCTCAGCAATCAGCTGATCCTTGAGTATTTGTAAATAACTCGACATAGTATGCTTACTATGTCCCACTTATGAATAAATAGGAAGTGATCTACATCACTTCCTGTTCATTCTTGATTGTGGCCATAGTAACTCACACTATAGCCACAATGTATGAATGGACAGGAATACTCAGTATAGAGGCTTCCTGTTCATTCATAATAGAGGCTGCAGAAACAGAGTTAGAGGATTTTGTGTCCTCACTCTTTTTCTTTTTCAAATGGAAATATCAGGGGTCTGCTTAGACCCCTGATATTTCCTTAGAGCCCCCAGCAGTAAAAAAAAATAAAATAATTACATTTTTTTTTTAAAGGTTGAACATTTTTTTTATTTTTGGTTTCGTTTCGGCCTGACAAATTTTCCATTTTCAGTTTTGATTTCAGTCTCAAAATTCAATTTTGGTGCATCCCTAGTAAATATACCAAATGAATCCCATTTTTTACCATTTTACTGCAACCACCACTGCGGTGGAACAGTTTATTTTGAGCTTCAGTCTTCAGACTATTGTAGACGTGATCTAGGTGGCTGTACAGCCATTCAGGCTCAAGTAGGCAGGTGTGAGGCAGACCCCCTTGGCTTATCTGTCTCCTTAGTGAGCCATGGACTGCTGGAGGCATGATCAGGATTCTCTCCCCTTGCTGAAACTGAACCCAGAAGTGCTCAGCTTTGAGCACTTCTGGGTCAGAGCTTTCAAACTCCCGGTGTAGATGTTGGGTTGCAGAAGTGGATTTGGGCTCTTTATTTTCTGAACTGCTTTGACTAGTGTCAGGGATGATATCAGGTGTCTAAAAGACACCCGTCCCCATAAAGAGGGCCTGACACTGCAATCAAATGGTAGTGACAGGTCTTTTTTATGTGATAGTATCAAATGAAAAAGTACAATATAATTAAATAATAATAAAAACATATCCCTCCCTGCCCAAGCACACACACACATATAAACATATACTGTACATGCACATATATACACATACATGCACAAACATACACATATGCAGTCAGGACGCATGTACATTCATAAACCTCAAATACACATTACATATCCCTGTGCATGCCAGAGGGAGTAGAATAATTTGCTGGCAAATATTTTAGTTTAACTCTAAAGCGATGGGCTGTATTTGTTTTTAATGTAACGCCTATTTACAATTTTTGATATCTTGTTTTTACAATATTATTAATTATACAAAATATATTATGCAATAATCAAGTTAAAATTGCATTTGTTCACATGTTGTTCAGTTGATAACGCATACTAAATAATCTAGATATATTCTAAAACGGTGTGCCATCTACAATATGTATATGCCCCTAGAAAAACAAGCAAGGTTATTTTGATAGGCAAAATATTTACAGAGTTATTATGAGGTTAACCAGTCCATACTGAAATGGCTAAATTTGTCCTGGGCACCCAGGTTTCATTGACCCCAGCTCATATAAGGGTTCATATAACAGTTCATTTTATCTGTTTGCAGGAAAAAATATGTAAAAACCAACCAAAGTATGTATAAAATCCATAAAATGTTTATATCGATTTTTCAAAATAGATAAACACATTTTATAGATATTTCTATTGGTTAAACCCAATAGACTTGTGTCTTTTTTCAACCGGACTAACTATGCATAAAGATGTATTCAAAAGGACATATCTCAGAAAACGAAAATGTTTATTCAAAAACATGATTACATATTTTCTGGTTACTATCTAGCTTCAATTATTAGTAAATACAGTATCTTCAAAGAAAAGCAATTTTCTGTTTCAGGAAAGCATTTCATAACTATAAATCCATAGCAGTACATCATCATTATGCGATTGTTAATATGCATCGCCTGAGTCAGGAAAATTAGCAATAAGTCTAGAAATAAATAAATTATTTCAAATTTAAATGTAAGAAGAATGCAGAAGAAACAAGGTCATGCTTTGTAGATGGAATGCATTTAAGTAGCCAGCTTAAATTTATTTTATTACTGAGTTTAAATAAGTGGAATTAAAACACTGAACAGCTGTCAGTTGAAGTAACCAAATTCATATTAATGTGATCATTTCTGGCAATGGTAATTTGCATCTGCAAACATTCATGGAATGACATGAATTTCCTGGAAGCTTCAAAAGTAGTTGTGCAAAGGTAGAGTAACTGTGTGTGTTACCATTTTATATATTGTTTTAAAATGAGCCTCAAAAGCATATTTAAAAGTTTCTATAAAAAGGCACATTGTCCAACTTTTTAAAATCTTACATTTGCCAATGTTAGTTTTTCAAAGCAGGCCTCCCTCTAAAACAGTAGTTTGTTTTTGTTTAAGCGTGGAACAGTGTGCTATGGTTTGGCTCTCTAAAATGTCTAGTTGGCAAACCCTTCTCCTAGTCTTCCTATACAATTTTGACTGTGTTGAAGCAGACAGCTCAACTCTCAATCTATAGCAACCCAGGCAGCAGGAGATGAGAGAAGTGGAAGGGGAAAGCACCACATATCCCTCAACAGGGTGTACTCAGGCAGCCAGAAAGGGGATACATTTCAATATGTAAAAGATTATTGAATACGTCTACAGATTTTAATAGCTGTAATATTTTATTTACCTAAGAAAAACTTGTGTAAAATTACCTATTTACTGTTGGAATTCAAATATGTTCTAACATGTTATCCCTGTGATTGCATGAGATTCCTCCGGGCACTCTGGTTTCCTCCCACACTCCAAAGACATGCTGGAAGGTTAATTGGCTCCTTTCCAAATTGACCCTCAAATGTATATGCAAAAGGGACCTTAGATTGTAGGGCAGGGACTGATGTGCAGTATATAAAGCGCTTCATACCTTGTCAGTGTGATATAAATAACAGTAATAAAATAAATAAATAATATCAGCTAAAAAGAAAGAGGTAATATTCATAATAATCTACTTGTGAAGTAAATTGTTACAGGTATATTGCTAGTGCATGAGCCCTGCTTTTCAGCTCATTTGATTTTGTTCCTAACGCAAACAAAACATTAGGATCTAAGGGAACATGACTTCTGTAAAAGCATTTTCTTGCCATTAATAATGTTAATACCAGTTATGTGTTATTAGAGCCAACATTAAGAAAAAGGTGAAGTCGGGTGTATACTGTATAAGGAAATTAGCATGGTCCTGAAAAACTAAAATAGAATGTTAACATCATTTGCTCGGGTAAGTGGACAATGTTTTTGTAGAATAAAAAACAAGTAGTGATTTTCCAGGTTGTAAATCATTCCCGAAATGTAAACCATATGCTAACTAAACATAAAATTCTAAGGTTCCATTGTTGTTAGGGCTCCAGCAAAACCACAAACCACTAAAACTATAAATAGATTAAGCTTCGTCACTCACTGCTGCCCATTATGGTTTAAACCTATTTGTGTACCTCCTGTCTTTTCCCTTTCTTGCTCTGCCCATCATTGTTGCTCATTATGGTTCAAATATATCTTTGTGCATTTTGTCTTGTCTCATTCTTGCCCTTTGCCATCTCATAGATTACAGTTTTCTCATGCATGATAAAGAGCAAAAGTTTACATAATACACTTAAAACAAATAAGTGGACAGCTTGAGTTTTATTTAAATGTATGAATAGGCAAAACTTTATTTTTGAGTCTTGGATAGAGCAGAGAAGGATTAGATTCTTTTGTAAGTTTTTATTGCTTTATGTGTACTTTAGATATGTTAATCGAAAGTAATATGTACATATTGCCATTTGCATTTTAGACTTGTTTTACAGAATGTAACACACAAGACTTTAATCAAGCTGTTGTTTACATATCTATTTTGGATTAAATAGGTTCAAGGCACTAGAACATCAGAGGCATACAGCTAATCTATGCACTACTCCTCTTGGTTAGTGTGACCATTTGTCCTTTACCAGTTACAGGAAAAAAATCATTAACCATACAGTACATTTCTACCACAATAAAGCAATGCACAATCCATCCACTTCCATGACAAACTAGAACACCTTTAAAGCAATGCTCATCTCCATCAAGTCCATTTACCTGTGCCTTTTTACTTTTTCACCCAGTTCTAAATTGTATCTATTATAGCTAGATACAATATATATGCCAGGGCCTGGAATGGCCACATCCCTTGCTCTAGTGCTTATATGAGGAAATATTGGAAAATAATAAAATAGTAGTTGTAGTTTTGTTATTGTGTTTCAAGCAGTCTGTCATGGATTGGGACTCACAGGTATAAACTGGAGTCAGGTATGTGGACCCTTTCCACTACACTGGCCGGGACACTTAGAAAAAAGGGTCCAATCAGTGTAGGCTGACAACTCCCAGAGCTGGAGTACAAGCAGGGAACAGAGCAGGTATGTGAATGAGGCAGTGGAAGTTCAATATAAGGCAGGGTGCTGCAATGCTGATTAGGTGGCATGGGATGCTGAGTAGGTGGCATGGGGTCCCCCAAGATGTGGAATCTAAGAGCCAGGCGGTATTCGCCAGAGCTCCTGATGGTGGAGATGGGCTTGGCTGCGTGCTGACCCCAGGTCACAATCCCTAGGTCCACTCAACTCACCTAACAGGTACAGGGTACGAATCAATGGTTAAGGACAGGCTAAAGACTTCCAGGGACAAAGTGAAGTACAGGGTAGACTGTAGTCAGGGATTTCCAAGGACAAAAGCAAAGCACAGGGCAGCCAGGAGACAGGGATTTCCAAGGACAAGCCAAAGGTTCAGTACACAGGAAAACTTCCAGGAATTCAGGGCAAGTCACAAATGGGGAACTCGGCAACTAGCTTAGGAAAGCGTTTCTCGGCCCCCGTGGCGTTCGCTGCCCTGAGTATAAATAGAGACAGGAAGAGGGAGGATCCACAGGATTGGCTACAAGCAGACTGCACTGATTGGCCAAGAAGCTGCATAAGAAACAGCAGGAGAGGTCGGTCGACGCCTAGGGCTTGCAGACAGGTACAAGAGTGAGTCAGGTTCAGAGCACATGTCTGGAGGACTACAAGCACCAGCACAGCACTACATGCCTGCAGAACCAGAAAATAGAAAAGAGAAATACAAATCCCAAATAAAGTATTTCTAGAAATGTAATCCCACAGTGCATAAAATGTGAATATGTATGTGTCACCAGGATAGTTAAACTATGCTCTGCATGTCAGACAATACAAGTGCTTTACCTCTAACTACATAACACAGTCATGATTGTATTAAAGACGATATGACACCTTATATAATTGATGTAGAGACCTAACATATTGCAAAACATAATTATTTGTCATACTCGTCATAACTTGTCATATTGTGTAAATCTATTTCCTGACCTATACAAGTTACAGCTATATGAATTGCTACCCGTAATTAATTGTTTCATAGGTTATATGGTAATGTGAACATTATTTATTGTGCAGAAGAGTACATTTTTAATGACAATCTTAATAGTTTTCGTTTGACTATTACTCAGCAGGTTTTTTCTCTCCACAAAGCAATATATTAAAACATGCTTATATATTTATTGTTTAGTCTTCTTTTCATTTTCAAAATATTTACATTTTCAAAAAGTAAAGAGAATACAGATTTATGGAAATTATAAAATCATGTTTCCACATTCATAATGTATCTTTTACTGCAATATATGTGGTAATCTAAAGTAATATGTACATATTCCCATTAGCATTTTTAAACTTGTTTTACAAAATATAACACACAAGACTGTAATCAAGCTGTTGTTTACATATCTAGGTTTTGGGGTAATTAAGACGCTATTCACGACACTAGAACATCAGAGGCATACAGTTAGCAAAGCTATGCACTACTCATCTTGATTAGTGAGGTGCAGTACATACATAGGATTATGACATAGGATACATGGATTAAAGACAGACCAAATGTACTCCACCTCAATCCTAGGCACAGTGCTGCAAAACTCTCTTATGATAACCAAAGATAAGGGTAAAGTAGCCAGGAGCCTTCCTTAATTATTGAGTCTACATATTTCAGTTAAGCGGGCTCTGGCCCCCCTACCCTTAGAAAGTAACCAGGGGCACAGTCCCACTCTGTAGCTCTTTAACACATGTTGTTATGATGGTAATGGGACAAAATGGAGGCACATAAATGGAAACTTGGAGAACCCATTTAAATAGCTCAAGATTTCAAAGCAAAAGGAGCCGAAGGTTCCAGCCATAGCTTCGGCTGATCCTTCAGCTCACTTCGGCCGCCAGAGCCCTTTGATTCAGTCGAACCCATGGGCTGCTATATGGGCTATTCACTATATCCCATACAGCAGCCAAAGGCAAGCGAACGTAGTCTCAGCCAAAGTGGGGCGAACGGTCTGCTGAGATGTCACGGCTGGCTCCGCCCAGTTGTTGTGCTGTAATGACAGATCAGCATCCTCAAATGACCTGGGGACGCTGGTCTTTCATTAAACAACAGCTGGATGGAGCCAGCTGAGATGTCACCACTAGCTCCGCCCAATTGTTTATAATTTGATGGCATCTGTCATATTACACAAATCACATAACAAAAGGTCATACTGGTCAGTACAGCAATTTTTTGGCAGCTTGTAAGAAAATAAACATGTCTAATAACAGTTTTATGATGATGCCGAAATGCAGGTTATAAAACATACAACACAGAGTATCATATTATGAATGCATTAGAAAATTCTCTAAAATCAATTGTCTTGTTCATTTGTCCCAAGAATCACATTTAAAACAGATTGTTCAGTACTGCAGCACTTTCTCTACTTTTGTGAAGAGCTGTTTCCTTTTCAGATTTTAGAAGTAGATTTGCGTTTTTCCCTAGAGAGCAAATCAGCCATTGATACGACTTAAGGATACAAAGTACAGACATAAAGAGGTTGCCAAGATGCTATACTTTTCTTTTTTTTCTGCCCAGTACATTCTATTTTCAGAAATCTTTCCACAATAAGTTTTAGCCAGTCTATCTAATTTGCATTTCCTTCTATGCATACCGTATTAAAGCGTTTAACCTTTAATTGATTTTTTGTCACTTTTGCTCATGTGTTGTTAATGAAGGTTAATAATGTTCTCCCTAGTAAGTAACAAAGTGCTTATGTTCTAAATAAGGTATCTACTTTTAGCCAAACTTGCGATTTATTATTAGGTAGACTAGACACATGCATTATAAACAGTAGACATGTGCGATTCATTTTGTTCTGAATCGAAATTCAGACGAAGATCGACATATCTGGACCTTCGAATGCATCTGGATTCCTGAATGAAAGAAATAACAAATCTGAAAGTATCTGAGCAGGAAACGGGGGGGTCGAGCATGCGCCCCCTTCATCGTACTGGGCCACATGCCCTCATCATGGGGAGGGTGCTTTGCCAGGAATCTGGATGTCCCATTCATAAAGGGGGCACCCAGATGTTGTCCCCCCCTTGTGAATGAGTAAGGGGTAGTTGTTACCCCTACTTATTCACCAAATACAGTAAAATAGTAAACACACCACACCATAAAAAGTCATTTCTTTGAAAAAAAAACAAAAGTTTTTGACAAGTCTCTTATTAAACCCCCCAAAAATGTCTAATGGAATATAATCAAAGGGGCGGAGCAAGTCCTGTGATGTCATGAATCACTCTGCCCCTTTGTTTACATATGGGAGCAAAGCTGTCATTTTTATCCGGATCAGACATATCAATGCATGGGGTACGTGGCCTGGTATGGTGCAGGAGGGAAGGGCACGTTTATCTGGTAATGGATTTAATTTATAACTGGTAGGAATTTTAGAGGGAACCCCACACTTTTTTCATTTTTTTGGCATTGGCATCCCCCTTAAATTCCTACTAGACCAAATCGATTGGGAAAAATTGGGGGGAAACCACAAGCTGGATTTTTGCTATTGTTTCTTTGAACTGTAAAAAGTTAAAAAGAAAAGAGTAAACATTTAATGCCACTTTTCTACAACAAATATTCATTTTCATTTTTTTCATTTGTAAATATCGTTTAACCAAAATTAATAAAAGGTTCGAATTTGGATTAATCTGACTTTCTGACCCGAATCCCGAAAAAGGAAATAACGAAAAATCTGAAACGAAACAAATTGTTTGCCACTCTCTATGATTAAGCCTATTTGGTGGAACGCAAGAGAGGCTATAGGAACGGTGTGGGATGATTGTATTGTACTTGGATATTATGAACTTCCAATAAATCTGATTTTTTGATGAACTGTCAGATGTGCGGCTCCATGTTGGAATTTCTTCATTTTTGGCTGGCTTAAATGTCTAATAAATAGATAGATACATACTGTAAATAGATATACATGATGGATAAATATTTGAGCTAAAGCATTCAATAGACTACCACTAATTATAAGGCTAATGTGTTTATGGACATTTAAGTAAAATTTAGGAGGTTATTCACTAAGGTGCCGAAGGATTAAGCCGAACCTTTGGCTATCTTTTGGCTCACTTCAGCTGCAGGAAGCCTACAGTTCAGCGAACTAAAGGGCTGCTGTATGAGCCATTCACAATAGCTCCTACTGCAGCCGAAGCACTCAGCCGAGCTGAACGCATATGCTTCGGCTCGGCTGAGCCGAACACATAGCCGAAGTGGGGAGAATGGTCTGCCGAACAATCTATCTTGAGGGGCTGGCTTGCGATTACTGCAATGAGGGTCGTGCTTAAGATGACTGCAAATGGGCTGTGTGCGCGTGCGCACACCAGCCCGTTCGGCAGTTGTCGAACCAGCAGGCCACTAACTAAGACGTGCGACCGTACAGTAGAAACGGTCGCACGCCTTCCATACACTGCACGATTCTCGTACTATCGCGGGATTTCCCGCGATTCTCGTACGAGAATCGTGCAGTGTATGGGCACCTTAAAGGTGGTTTGACATTGCTGATAGCCAAGCCTCCAGCATGTTTTTTTTATCCCTCTGTAGTGCAAGCAGGCAAAGCTTACATGAGAGTGGCAACACATCTCTAAATTCAGGAGCAGTACAGCATTATTGCCTGTTGGGTATTAGAACCAAATTATTATGTATGATTAATTTGTGCCTTCACCTACTTTTATCAAAAGTAGGAAAATATTTATGAATGATAAAATATAATATTAATACCACATTATCAGATGATAGTGAGTTTGTTTTCTGTCTGGGTTCATCAAAGACAGCAAAACAACAATCAGAAATATAGAAAATATAACAATAAATCTAATTTCTACAGGGGATTATTTTACAATGATTTGGATATAGGATTCACCAAAATATACAATAATTAGGAATATAAACTAGCGATTAAGCTTATATTGAGTTACAATTTCAAATTTATATAAAATACAACTTAATCAACTATACTGAATTAAAGGAGTAAAATTCAAACCAGCCCAAGATTAAGTCAGGGATTCGTCTCCACAAAGAGGATTTTTGTCAGGTCAGTCTCATTAAGAAGTGCGTTAGGAATTGGACCCTCAGGAAGTTAGGAACCTTCAGGAAATCAGTTAAGTCAGTGTGTTCATTCAGGAAGTGAGTCTCTTCAGGGCAGTGAGTTTCTCCAGGAATCCAGCCACTCCTCTGTCTCCTCTGCTTTCTGAATACACCTCCAATGTTTGTCAGTGACATTAGCAAAACTGTTGGGCTGTTCTAAGCCTGGCAACTTCTTTGCCCCTACATGTCAGAGTCTCCCCTTTCACATCAGGGTACTCTCATCACATTAGGGGGCCCCTTCACATCAGAAGCCCTGCTTCACAGCATAAGCCCCCCTTCACAGCATAAGCCCCCTTCACAGCATAAGCCCCCTTCACAGCATAAGCCCCCCTTCACTTCAATGCCCTCAGGACCCCCTTACCATCAGAGTCCTACCTTATAATCTTCACCACGGTGTGGCTGTGGCAACACAGTAGAGGGAGTGTTGTGGGGGGTTTCAGGATGTATCCCATACTGGATTAGCATCATGTGTTTCCATGGTGCTGGTGGCTGACTTGTCTGCACCATGGAATGCATGATATTATATGAAAGTTTGAGGGTACCCCTGACAAAGACAGAAAGCACGCCAGGGTGCCGTGGCGCCCTGGTTGAGAAAGTCTGGTTAAGACAACTTCATTGGTGATAAATAATAAACTTAAAGTTTCTCTGTCTGCAAAACTGTGACCAGTGATTCGATATCTGTATATTTTTTGGTCTCTTATCCTATTAAGTCTTTCTTACTTAAAACTGAAGTTCAATCAGTTGACATCCGGGGTATTAAACCCCTTTCCCATCCAGGCCATTTTTCAGTATTCATCGATGCGTTACTTTGACTGACATTTATTCCGTCATGCAGCGCTGTACTGAAATGAATTTTATACCCTTTTTTGGGGACACATAGAGCTTTCTTTTGGTGGTATTTATTCACCACTGGGGTTTTTATTTTTGAATATATTAAGGAAAAATTACAGAAAATTAAAAACAAAACAGTTTCCCCTATAATAAATTCTAAAACATTTATTATTACCCAATTTTTTGGTAAATGTGCTTTTATTTTGCCTTCCCCGGTTCCTCTTTTCCACTTTTATCATCATAATATTGTAATGTATTTTATTACATACCTTATTTCAGACCTAGTGACATCATCAATTGGTATCTGTGCTTCTCTGTGCAAATGAGGCAGATCATCGCTGGTGGGATGGGCTGGCAGGGTGCTGTATGTGGCTGCTTGAAAGCATTGCAGCACCTCTGTACTCCTCTCAAGAGCTCTTAGCACTGATGCACTCAGTGGGCTAGCTTTGAGTAGGAGTTATGCAAACATCAAAATGCCTTGATGGGTGGACGTCAGTCTGGAGAAGTGGGCAATCCTAAGCAGAGTGCATTTGCATGCAGACTGCCCTAGGTAACTCCCGCATGCGATGAGCCACCATAATTAAAAGAACTGAAATCCATTAAATGAAAGTACTGTGGAGGAAAGAGCTAGATGATGCTAAACATCATCCAATCAGTAAATGAGGTAGGCTCTATCTGACTTACTGCAGCTTCTAGTGCACATTGTGAGAAGCTTGTAGTATGCAGTGAAATCATAATAAGCAATTTAATTATGGTAGATGAACATGTACAACTGTGCAAGACTGAAAGTACAGCTGGAGTTCTGCTTTAATGCATGTTCTATATCACACTGTATCATTGATAAGACAACTCTAATTCCAGACTGCCTCTGCATAGCTGGTCACTGCAATGCATATTTCAATGTGCAAACATATATGCATTTATTATTAATTTTTTTTTTTTATTATACATAAAATGGAACACCAACACACAGTACACAGTCCTATTCGACCAATAGTTTTTCTGTCGTGGATTATAAAATGGAAGAAGGCATCTGACTGGTTGCACATTGAACACATGACTGCTTCATTTTTGTTATTGTCAAATAGTTTTAAAGTATAAGATATGAATACAGATATTAGTACCATTACCCATTCCCTGTTGTCAATTAGTATAATTTGGACCCTACTAAAGGTGAATGTAGACAGGTTTAAAATATTATCTAGCCAATCTTCCACATGTATGCCATTCAGCATTTATCTGACTGACATAATGGATGGTGTTTACTTTTTTGGTAGTCAGATATAGTAACACAACTTGTAAAATGTCAGAAGTTTATTTTTTCTGTGACACTTTTCTTCTTCTGTGTTATTTGTTATGCTCTGTGACTTCAATTCACAGTAGCTAGTCTTTTATGAATTTATAAATGTATTCACATGTGAACACAATGACACATATTTCCTTTTAATAATGTGCAGAGTTGATTAATGTTTTTGTAAGTGACTTAGATGTGAAAGAGATTGATTTCCAATCTTGAACTAGCACTGCAGCAACACCTTTGAGAATTTTTGTGCTCACGTTGTAACAGTCTGCTCTGGTATAGGATGGTTTTAATTTGTTGAAAGCAAAGTTTTGTGACAAGCTAGAATACAAAATGTTATTTGAAAATGTTCCCTTGGCTACATATCAATCTTCCATGAAGATATATTTTAATATAAGGAGGAAATGATTCTTGATGTGGTCTCCAAGTTTCTGATCAGTTATGTAGAAAATCATCTTAAGTACACTTGATACCATCTACTTTTAATGAAAAACGTTGCAGCAATTCAGCCATTAATGTTTTACAAAATATGGAACACTGGGATTAGTAAAAGTAATGAAAAATGTATAATGATTCTTTTAATCTAATAACTACCTTATTTAGCAACCTAATATTAAAATTAAGTAAAAAGTAAAAAACTAAAAACTAATTTTTTTTCAATACAACCATTATGGTTTTTATTTAAAATAGTGTTTTAAAAAAAAACTAATTTATACATAAATACCATGAAAACAGCAACTATACAATGGATTTTTTTTCAATGCCAGGACCATAAAATATAATGTCCATTTTATACACCAGTAAATTGACTGCTCAACCTGCCAATATCCCTTTCCTGTCCAATTTGAACTGGTGTTCCTCCACAAGGAAGGACAGAGTCAGCACAAATTCAGACATAATTTGAGGATCTACAGCCTAGTGATGCACAAATAAGATACATTTTTGTTAATAGGGTACTTGAATGCATTTTTAAGATCTAACTCCTGTTTAGTGTCGCTTTCATTTTTAAGCCCTGCCCTCCCACTGTGTGCCTCATAATTATCATTGTAGGCTGCGGCAGCAGGAATACGTACTATCTAGTGGTGCCCATCCTTCCACTGAGCATTATAAATACACCTTATGGACTACAATGGCGGTATCTTGCTTCACCTGAAAAACAAAAAATGCTGAGAGACCCCCTCCTTCTCCCTGTGAACACTGAACGTGCTCTAGGACAGCTGACTTTATACTTGTGTTGTTGCGTGAAAGCAGTGTTTTTTTTCTCAGTAAGTATGACTGGCGTGCTGTGTTCCTTATTGTGTTAGGTGATAATGTGTGCTGTATAATCCACAGTAAGAAGTATGGAAGGGGAGCGTAATGCACCTCTTGCAACCTTCCATGTATCTTTACTAAAACCACATAAACCGAATGCATTCCCTAACCGTACTTCTTTGCCACCACCACCTGTTTTGGTGCAGGGACAAGAGGAATTCGAAGTTCATAAGATTCTGGACTCCAGATTATGTAGGAAGTTACAGTATTTGAAGAGTCTCCTTAACCCCTCAAAGATCCTAATCAGCAGCAAACAGAAGGAGTTTTTCCCCCAAGCTTCTCACTACACAGCATGGGGATTAGGAAAATCCTATGACCCGTAAGACAGGAGGAGAGGAGAGCCAGTGCTTGCAAGCAATTGAATTTCCTGGCTTAAGCCAGCTTGTGACTTGGAGCTGTGTGACGTCACTGGAGGGTAGGCGGAGCTACCCTCACATCCCGAGAGGCCGACGAGCTGCTCGAGGCAGGTGCATTACAGGGAGCTCAGATTAATGTTGTATGCTGTGCAGTGTGCAAACATATATAACACACAGCATCTGGTTTACTGTCTTGTACCCTTTACAGTTAGACAAAGCTGTGCTTATTGACTTAGATAGACATTAGGTCTGCAAATTGTCAATCACTGTTGCTATAGGTGATACTGCAGTGCTGACTCTTCCCACCAGACAGTACAGAGCAGAATGAAATGAATCATGGGTGGTCATGTGGACCTTCTGAGATAGAGATACATTGAGTTAAACTTAGAGCATAAATCTACATACTACTCAGAGGTGGGTGGGGTTCTGGAGGTTTTAAAAGATTGATTGCGGCAAACTCGAGTTTAGCTCTAAAAAAAGCTTAAAGTCAATACTTTTTTCTGTTTTGGATGGAACAGGGAGATTTAGAACCTTTGGGGGGTATTTTATTGCTTCTTGTGTCCTCACTGGAGGAATTTAACATCACCAGAACAGGAGGTCAGGGGAAATATTCCTATGGGGACACCTTTTTTTTTTTAGTGACAATTGTCTAAAAAGGTAATTCCTTTCACTTTAGAAGGATTTCCTCTCACTTCCAAATGTGTATCTGGGGCAGGAAATGTCCCCAGTGTGACAAAAAAAAGTGTCAAATATTTTCCCTTTAGATACATTTAAATGTCATTTTAAAATTGCACTTCTCTCTAGTACTGTGAAGGAGGTTTTTGGTTGAGCTAATGTTAGGTTTAGGGTCACAATTAGAACTATGCTCAATGTTATAGTTAGAAATAGATTTAGGCTTAGGGTAGTAATCTACAAATGTTCTACTATCATGACTAAGGTTTTCTCCTCACAGACCCTTCTACGTGTTTTTTTTTTTGGCTTTGGGTATCTGAACCTCCCTTTCCTTTGACCAGCCAAAAAAAGATGTAAGCCATATCATTGTAGAACTGATTGGCAAATGTTGGTCACATAAAACCTTCTTCACATCTGCCTTTATAGCAATTCAAGACATGGTGCTGCTTGAACAATCAATACATGTAGCTGCTCAATTTGGGCTAGTCTGGGGCACTCTCAGTGCTAACAGGTTTAAGATAGGGTTAGGGCTATGTATAAGTTAATGTAAAGCTTAATATTTAGGTTAGATTATGAATAGAGCTAGAACTACAGTATATGGTCCAAAAGACACATGCAAAAATTAACTCAGACACGAACTTGAATAGGATTGATATTTACTGATCTAAGCATTAAGTTCTAACACACCTCTAGTGTATTTCCACTTACCTTTTAGATGTTTTGTTGCAGCAGACAATATGGCTAAATCCATTTTTTTCTGAGCACATTCACAGACTTAGGCCCCTCACAACCCCTCCTAACATTACAAAGAAGGAGAAGCTAAGTATAAACACTTAAGAAGCCAAAGTAAAAGCAAATTAAACTGCAAGAAGCATTTTACATTTTTTTAGCTTATGCTACTATATGTGAATAGGAACATGTAACAAATATAAAATAGGTGTTATCCCAATTTGGTTGTGAACATGGAAATACACTTCCAGGTTTAGGTGAATAGTTATCTATAACACGATGGTGATAACTTTCTCCTTTATTATCATGTAATACTACTGATATTATTACAATAATATAATATGCTGCCCAACGCAGTAGGCCAATATGCACTTATTGCACGAAAATGTATGTGTTGTAGTGGACTGTGTTTTGATGTTAATTGGCCTTTGAGGTTTCCTTTCTTGAAAGGAACAGAATATTTCACTCTAAACAACATTTAACATAGTTTAATTAACCTGCTCTGGTCCTCTGATTGTAAGCTGAAAAAGAGTATTTGTTATTGCAGACATGATACCTTTCTCCTTTAACAACAAAAAAAACTCTCATTATAATGGCAAAATGACTTAAGATATTCAAGTAGCTTATTTCATGTGATTTAGATAGACACTTTTGAGTGTCTGTTTGGCAAAGGATGGCTGGAAAAAATTAAAGTAATAAAGTAGACCTAATATAGAATCAATTTGTTTCACAGAATTAATGAGGGCCATATAATTTTGTGAAAATCTTTGTGATACGATATAACAATCTCTTAATATATTCTCAGAAAATGTCAGGATATATGTTTAAAGCTGTGACATTAGCTGCAACATTGGGGCCGGTGACTCATTCATTACATTTATAAAGCACATTTACCTGGATGATAATGGCACATTAATTGGTTCATACAACATTTGCTGACATCTACACTTCAGTGGGGAATAGTGATTTTTGTACTAGTACGATCACTGAAGAAAAATAAACCAACCTGGAGTAGTGATTCATTATAATTTGCAACAAAATTGATTTATTTTATTAATGTAATAAATGAAATATAAAGGAAAACCTAAGAGGAGTTTTATTTTTATCTCTATCCAAAACCACAGTACAAAAAAACGTTTTGACCATTGACTATACACTTTAATAAAGCAGCACTGGGAGCAATAATGATATACAGAGTAAGGTAATCCAAAACACCCTATTAGATTTATTATCACTGATATAAAAAGAGGGATTCTGATCTGCTGCTGTGTGCTACTCTATTTTGCTGGCATGTATTACAGATGCAGAAGAAAAATACATCCTTTCCATATATAGAAAAGACAAAAAAATATATGTGCATCTAAAAACAATAGTCAGTAAGTGTTAAAAAGCATGTAGATTATTTGAATACTATTGACACAATTTATATATTTCTTGATGAGTGAATGTCATTTCTGTGGCCAGACATGGTGTTAGGTGAAAGTAACTATCAGTCCAGATTATGGGGGTGGGGGCAGGGGGATAGGTTGTCTCTATCAGTCTGGAAAGCATGGGATGTTACTGTTATGATGGCAAGTGGGGTGTATATCAAGAGCATGTTGTACTGTAATTTGAGTGGCTTATGCAGATAACTCACTAATTCATTTCCTCTACGTTTTTAATACAAAGGATATTACATAAGCCCACACACTTTTCATTTCTAATAAAAGTAAAGATAAATCTAATAATTTTCACAATAAGATTACGACATGCTCCCACTAAGTCCACAGCCATTGCAAAGAAGAACATAAGGAAGTAGAACGGTCAAAAACAAAAGGGATATGAGGGGGTGTCCCTTGCTTGAGTGCACTGTGTAGAATCCCCAAAATATGACTACCATTTGAAAGAGCAGAGTTTAACCTGTCAAATTAGAAAATTTGCCCCATACAGCACTTTCATTGTGTATGCATTTCAGGTAGTGCCCAGTCTTTATGTCCATACCAAAATGATGTCTTTTTGCTGGAGCCCCATCACAGAACAGTTTGACCTCTAGTGTGTTAGTCCATGACTTTGCCTTGATTCCCCTTTAAATTCCTCTCTGGATAATCTAAAAAATATATCAAAATATGCTGAGCTAAAATGTGTCTCTATATTATATATATATTGTGGGGAACCCCAGGGGTACACATGCGTCTTCAACACAGTCCAATATAAATAAGCAGTTTTTTTATTTCATCCAGCAGTAACAGCTTTCTTCAGCAAAATGGTAAAGTAAAAGGCTTTCCTCAGCCAACATCAAACATCAAACTGTGTAGTGCGGTTAAGATTGAGTCCACTTGCTTCTGAGCAGCCCCACACACAGAGCTTTCTGTCTGACTCTCAGCTTCCCTACTCTTCTCTCACCTGTGTTACCTTTTCAACAGGAAGGGCTGTAGGGGAAGTACCTGCCCTCCCATAATATTTGTAAATTATATATTAAAGTGTTCAAAGTGCTTCTCACTGTGAAAATCACAGCAAAGGAAGGGAATGGTGAATCAAAATAGTCCCCAAATTAACTGGTTAACAACACTCTCTCCTAGTGTTCTGTGTGTGATGGTTTTCTAATCCTCCACCAGCCTTTGTGAATCCATTCACCCAGGGGGGGAAAGGCTCACCTTAGAATCAGACCCACACATTAGGTCTGTTCACGCAGGTCCCTTTGATTAGGGGTGGTACACCCACATAAGGAAATATCACGGTCTTTGAGTATCCTCTCACAGGCAATCAGGAGTTAAATATGAAAGGAAAGTAAACATAACATGCATACTGTTTAAAACGTATAAGCGCTTTTATTAAAATCATACTCAACAAGAAATAATACATCAATAAGCATTAACACAAAGAAAACGGATCCTGGCAGTCTCATACATCCCACATCCATGGCTCAGCTTGCTCCAGCATCGAATTGCTCCGCCCTACATACAATATGTCAAAACGTGTGACTATATCAGGGGATCCTTGCCTGTGAGAGGATACTCCAAGACCATGATATTTCCTTGTATGTGGGCATCCCACCCCTAATCAAAGGGAACCTGCATGAACAGACCTAACATGTGGGTCTGATATTAAGTGAGCCTTTTGCCTGCTGGGCGTATGGATTCACAGAGGCTGGTGGAGGATTAGAAAACTATCACTAGGAGAGAGTGTTGTTAACCTGTTAATGTGGGGACTATTTTGATTTACCATTCTCTTCCTTTGGTGTGAATTTCACACTGTAAAGCAGTGTGAAATTCAACACTTTAACATTAACACTTTAATATATAATTTACAAATATTGTTGTTACACTACATGTGTTTCATCCAGATTGTGGATTATTGTTGCACGGTACACTTTATATTATTGTGATTTGAAATATTGTATTTGTTAGCATATTAACTATATATATATATATATATTCAGTATAGAGACACATTTTAGCTCAGCATATTTTGATATATTTTTTAGATTTAATCACCTTCATTAACACTAGTGCCTGGTAGCTTCATCATGATTAACATCTTTAGTGCAAGGTGATTTTTATTACTGTGATTTACCTTTCCGGATAATGTTAATTGTATGTGTCATCACTGACTGCACATGGCACATCCCTACCCACAGTTATTTGGCTCCCCCACCGCTGGGGATGGTGAAGATGCCATTCATGTCTGTTTCTTAGGTGGTTGAAAAAGTCAGTGTTTGGGACTACTGGTGGGCAGTCTTTCCATAGAAATAAAAGGCATTCTACTGTTTATGGGTGGTCAAACCGGAAGACTTTTTTAAGGATACTGTGTGGCTCCCAGCTGACAAGAGGATAAGTAGGTGTAGGATTTGGGGGGTGCTTGGGGGTTATTTGAAAGATAATTGTTCTAAAACTGGCCATACACTATAGAATCTAATTATATAACCTCTGTATAATCTCTTGTAGAGTTACCAAAACGATGTAATATGAGGACACACCTAAACAATCCATACAATTTGTATCAAATCAGACAGGCCCTTGCACTACAAAGGTGATGGTGGTAGACCTAAAGGAGATAGTAAAATCATAGAACATAGCATATGGCCATATGCTATGCTCTATGATTTTACTATCTCCTTTAGGTCTAGCTTTAAAATATAGTTATTCAATCCTTTGGCTGATGTATCCATTTTTTTTAGGTTTTTCACACACATGGTATAAGGCAGATTTTTTACCTGAAAACACACTTAAAACTTTACATATTTTCTGAATGCAGGGGACTCATAGAATAAAATGCTGGTAGTCCCAATTTTTTATATCATACAGTATAACCACAATTGAGTATTAGATCTACAGTATATTGTCAGTAAAAAATACATTATAAACACATTAAATGTAAAATATAATGTCAATACAAAATGTTTGTGGCTGTGAAAAACTTTAATACCCATTTTGCCTAGGTGATGTTTTTAACACTTTACAGCTGATCATTTTAGAGTTAACCATAATTAACAGCTCTAGAATTGTTTCTCTTACTTTGGTGTGTGCAGCGATACCTAATATGCATTTTACAATTGTTGTTTACGTACCCGTGTGTGCCATACTCAGGCATTTGTGTTTGTACATGTGTAGAAATGGCAAAGGTTTTTAAAATGTTTTGTTTTTTAAATTATTTTAATATATTCAATTGTTTGGCTTAATTGTTTTTACTTTACTTTATTACTATTATAAGCTGACACGCTCCCTAGATGATAGCATATACAGTGAGAGGTATCAGGGGTCTCTTTGACCTCTAAAGCCTCCTCTGCACTCCATGTATGCAGACTGATTACAGACTGTAGTCGATCTGCTGTTTTGGCTTGCAACACCACCCAGGTTGCTAGACAGCCAGGTAAGGCTGGGACACATGTGTGGGCATCAGAAAGGGAACCACAGATGTTTTCCATTGCAAAGTGATATTTGAAGCCACTTAAATCATTTCTATCAGAGAGCCTGAAGTCAGCACAATGTAAGCAAACTGCAAGAGTCTGTTTACATCCAAATAGTGCACCTATTTTGTCAGAATTTTCTAGCTTTGGATATTATTGTATAGATTATTTGTAAACTCAGAGATTAGAACTTCAAAGCTGCATTCCGTCTATTTGTGGAGGGACAGTGGCATATTAACTTCAGACTGGAGAAAGTTCGTGCTTCTGGAGTTCCAGAGGAAAGCAGAGAAGCAATGTGCTTTAATTAATGTATAGTATTTTGCACATATTTTATTTATTACTTATTATGGCCAGGACTTACTCAATACAAAGTTAAATCATTTTTTTGGTATGATTGGTTAGGTATAAAAAAAAATAACACATTAATAATTTGCTTTGTGTGTTTGAGCCAGCAAGTATAGCTTTAGGCTGATTTTCAAGTTTTAAAGACTCAAGTTTTCTCCTTTGATGAAATAAGCCTGTTGATTAAATAGCTCCATAACTCATCAGCCATGACTTATTTGTTATCGTATGGTTTTGCCTTAAAGTAGTAACCCACAGTGCTCTGGGAATCCTTTGTCATGTATTAATGTGTATTTCTAAAACACACACACTATATTGCCAAAAGTATTGGGACGTCTGCCTTTACACACACATGAACTTTATTGGCATCCCAGTCTAAGTCCGCAGGGTTCAATATTGAGTTGGCCCACACTTTGCAGCTATAACAGCTTCAACTCTTCTGGGAAGACTGTCCACAAGGTTTAGGAGTGTGGGAATGGGAATGTTTGACTATTCTTCCAGAAGCTCATTTGTGAGGTTGGGTATGTTGGACAAGAAGGCCTGGCTCGCAGTCTCCACTCTAATTCATCCCAAAGGTGTTCTATCGGGTTGAGGTTAGGACTCTGTGCAGGCTTATCGAGTTCTTCCACCCCAAACTCGCTCATCCATGTCTTTATGGACCTTGCTTTGTGCACTAGTGCGCAGTCATGTTGGAACAGGAAGGGGCCATCCCCAAACTGTTCCCACAAAGTTGGGAGCATGAAATTGTCCAAAATGTCTTGGTATGCTGATACCTTAAGAGTCACCTTCACTGGGACTAAGGGGCCAAGCCCAACCACTGTAAAACATCCCCACACCATAATCCCCCCTCCACCAAACTTTACACTTGACACAATGCAGTCAGGCAAGTACCGTTCTCCTGGCAACCGCCAAACCCAGACACGTCCATCGGATTGACAGACAGAGAAGTGTGATTCATCACTCCAGAGAACACATCTCCACTTTTCTAGAGTCCAGTGGTGGCGTGCTTTAGACCACTGCATCTGACACTTTGCATTGCACTTGGTGATGTAAGGCTTGGATGCAGCTGCTCGGCCATGGAAACCCATTCCATGAAGCTCTCTATGCACTGTTGTTGTGACAATCTGAAGGCCACATGAAGTTTGGAGGTCTGTAGCTATTGACTGTGCAGACAGTTGGCGACTTCTGCGCACTTCACCATGAGCTAACCCCGCTCTATCATTTTACGTGGCCTACCACTTCATGGCTGAGATGCTGTTGTTCCCAGTTGCTTCCACTTTCTTATAATACCACTAACAGTTGATCATGCAATATTTAGTAGCAAGGAAATTTCACGGATGGTCTTATTGCACAAGTGGCAACCTATCACAGTACCACACTTGAATTTACTGAGCTCCTGAGAGCGACCCATTCTTTCACAAATGTTTGTAGAAGCAGTTTGCATGCCTACGTGCTTGATTTTACACACTTGTGGCCATGGAGGTGATTGGAACACCTGAATCCAATGATTTGGAGAGGTGTAATGTTTTACAAATAAATGCATAGCATAAGCAATATTTGTATTCACAAAGCATTACAAAACACGTTGAATTAATTAAACAATATTTTTTTTTAAGTAATACGTTTTTATTAAATTTTCGTACACAACAAAATACAAAAAATAGAAGAATAACAGGGGTATACGTGGGTAGGCAGGACCCATTACATGTAGTGTTATGACATAACCAAGTGAAAGATCTAACAGGTCATATGAGAGGGGAGGATCCCCTAGGTTGCATAAACAATATTAATAAGCAGTATGCCTCATGCATGTTTATTCTATGTCATAATACAGGATCTGATTTTTGACTGAATCCTTCAGACAAAGAAGCATTGTTGCAGTAAGAATACATAAAAAAGCAATGAATAAAGCTCTGTTCCTGATAAATAAGAACATGATATATTGCTGTGCACTACAAAATGTGCTTGAATGACAGACATTACAATAACTAATGGTATTAGGAGCACATGAGAAGAAATTGGATACAGAACATGTGGTATTCTTGTCTGCCAATAGTGTCACAAAAGATATGATAAACATCCACAGAAAACACTAAAGTGACCCTCGGATAACCTGAAATATTTATGGATGGTGATGTGATCAGTATAAGATTCTTTAAAGAATGTTCTGTGCAATGTGATGTATGGATGTATTAGTAGCATTTTTGATACCAAACGCTGCACATTATACATGTTTGTATTGTCTAGGAAAGCAAATCTAAATTTAGAGGATAATAGTTCTTGAATGATCTTTATAAATGTTATCAAGGCTTTCTGTGACATCATTATTGCCAGTGCCATTAGAAGAGTCACACAGCTAAGAAAGGTCAGGTCACAGTCACCTTTTCTGTCTAATGACACAATCATCTGAAATGCTGAAACAGTTTTTTTCTAATCGATGCATTCTGCAAGAGAATGTGAAACATATCTTATAGGGTTTTAGACCTTTACTATCACTTATCTGTAGCTCTTTCTAATTTGTATGCTCTGAAGTAATAGAATAGAAACAAAGTAAAATATTATGTTAAATGCCCTTGGCTTTTTTTCTAGTTTTATTGTGAGTGGTAAAGGAATGATACAGTTTAAAATGATCTATCCATAACTCAAGGTAAGTTTCTTATTGTATCAATCAGCATATTGTCTGATACAAGCTACTTTTTATTTTCATCTGAATACCAATCAAGATATATTGTCTATTTGTATGCTCTGAAGTAATAGAATAGAAACAAAGTAAAATATTATGTTAAATGCCCTTGGCTTTTTTTCTAGTTTTATTGTGAGTGGTAAAGGAATGATACAGTTTAAAATGATCTATCCATAACTCAAGGTAAGTTTCTTATTGTATCAATCAGCATATTGTCTGATACAAGCTACTTTTTATTTTCATCTGAATACCAATCAAGATATATTGTCTATGGGGTGGAACACATGAAAAAGTTCAGTAAAACAACATTATTTCCTTTTTCGGAGAACTCCTTTATGTGCACAAAAACCCATAATTAGAAAGTTCTAGAAATAAAGACAAATAACACAGGACTAAATTCCATTTAAAATTTGCATAAAGTGTAACATTATGATTGAATTGTAAACAGTACTACTTTTCCAACAAAGATCATAAAAATAGAAGTAAAGTTTTATATGTTACAAAGAAAAAAAGGTACTTTTTCTTTGGCGCATTTTATATTTCATACTTTTATGAGGTGCACAATCTTTTATTAAAAGCCAGCAGTAGTCCCCATCATAGCTAAATTTATATCTTTCTTCTATTGTTTTGGTGTTCGAATGGAATCTATTACATCGCCTAAGTTTTTTGGAAAAAATGTTAAATATACTGTAAGTGCAAGAAGTGTACTTTAGAGACATTCTAAATCCCAAATAGCTGTACGTTTTCCTGTATTAATCAAAACGCATTTCTCTTCATTATGCTTCTTCAGGAACCCTTTAGCAAGTGAGGTAAACGTTTCCATGCAGCATGCTATTGGGGGTAAGACTGGAATCAAAGTTTTCATCAATTAGCAGCTTTCTGATCCAAAATCCTACAAAAATACTTTCTTTTAAAATGGCATAATTAAGATTTGGGAACTTTATTAGATTCTGCATTCCCTCTCCCTCCTTTTCCTTGACTTTCAAAAAGCTCTACAAGAACCCTCACTTGACAAATAAACAGTTTTTTCTATTTGGCTAGTCTTTTGTTCTATTACGTGTTTCTGTTGCTCTTCAGCCCCACAGACAAAGAAAGCAGCACTCCTTTATAAAACCACCTTGAAGACCAAGTAACAGTGCTATAACTTCCAAATCCTTGCAGCTCTGCCACTTCTGTTGTCCTAATTTTTTCCTTGAAGCTAGAGATAGGGTGACTAAAACATAAAGCAACATCTATACTGTAGTAGTCTGCATTTCTTTTTCTGAAAAGTGAAACTTGTCTGTTCCTAATGAGTTTCACTCTTGAAAACATAATGCAAGAACTCATATTCACAATAGCCCGTACAGCTCCCGAACGTAGCCGAGCGGCTCAGTCGAGCCGAACGCATATGCCTCGGCTCGGCTGAGCCGCGCTAAAAGACGAAGCCGGCCGAGCGGCCGGCCATTGGCCGGCTGACAGCCTGCTTCTGACAGCACATAAAACAAAAAAAATAGACCGAACAGCAGCGAGTAGCCTGCCGTAGGTTCCGCTCAGCCGATCCAGATGTTGGATCGGCTGAGTCGAACTCCTTCCGACCCGAAGCCATGCGAAGCAAGCCGGTATACGGCTGACTTCAGCCGATATACGGCTGAAATCAGCAGTACCAGCCTGAAGTGAATAGCCGAACAGTGTTCGGCTCACTTCACTTCAGGACGGTCATTCACTCGGCTGCCTGAATAGACCCTTGAATTTTCCTTAACTTTTAGCCATTTTATTAAGCTTAAATTGCAAGTTATACAGCATTCATGAGAAGCCCACCTATTACCCTAATCACAATGTGGCATCCAAAGAAGTAAACATACGGGTCTATTCACTAAGCTGCCGAGGGCAGCCGAGTGAACAACCGACCCCAAGTGAAGTGAGCCGAACACTGTTCGGCTATTCACTTCAGGCTGGTACGGCTGATTTCAGCCATACATCGGCTGAAAATCAGCCGTACATCGGCTTGCTTCACATGGCTTCGGGTCGAACGAAGTGCAGAAGGAGTTCGACTCAGCCGATC
>NW_017306632.1:826822-870601 GCF_000935625.1 Nanorana parkeri
CTCCCACTCCCGGCCGCCCAGGAGAGAAACACTGCTTTTTCTTTTTTTTTCTTTATTCTGACACAGAGCGATGTCAGAAAAAAAAAAATTCCCATTGGAATGCATTGCTAGATTCCTATTGGCTATTTCAATTTGCAATAGCCAATAGTGAACTAGCATTGTACCCGTCCTCTGCTGATGGACCTGATGGAGAACTGCAGCAGAGGGCGGGTAGAATGCTAGTTTACTATTGGCTATTGCAAATTGAAATAGCCAATAGGAATGTAGCAATGCATTCCAATGGCTCCGTGTCAGAATAAAGAAAAAAAAAAAAGAAACAGCAGTGTTTCTCTCCTTGGCGGCCGGGAGCAGGAGACTTCCGGGGCACCAGGGAGAGTTTGCTGTTTGGAGATCAGTGTCCCCATAGTCTTGCTTTACTATTCTTTTAATTAAAATACTTTGTGACTTAACCGTGAAGTCACAAAGACTGCACAACTTATCAGATGAATTAATACAAGACCTTTCTCAATTAATATCACACCCAACTTAGTATGATATAGTTCTGATTAAAGGCAAGCAAAATGTTATAAAAGTCCTTTTAAATGCTACACCAACTGTAATGGCTTCATTGTAGATTGTTATTTTCAATTTTATCAACTAATAAAACATGTACTTATAATTACAATACTACTATTTACATAATATATCAATTATTACCCGTTTTCCTAACTGATGATGATATAGACACACAAAATAATTCCTTATACCCCCAATGTTGTATATGTATTTGTACATCCAGGACTGCTGGCATATTTAATCAATGTAACCTAAGTGTACAACTATTTGTCTAAGTTGCACACAGCTGTTTCAAGCTTATAAGCTTGAGGCAGTACAAGATATGCTACAAAAAATATTATTACTGTTAAAGAACTAATTTATCCCCCAAAGTCTAATTAATATAATAGTAAGAAAATAACAGGAAAAAAATAAAGCTCAGTGCTAGCAACAGTTTTAAAAAACACATTCAAATAGAATAATCATTTGGCATACATTTTAGGCGGAACTTCAAGCATGCAGCTGAAATATACGTAATATGATACAGCTAGTCTTCTGATTTGCACTCATCTTCCCCTGCGCTGTCTGTAAAATCATTTTGCTCATTCCTGGTTCTTGTTTACAACCTTCTGACTTAACCCAATGTGACTCAATGACACATTATAAAGTGTAACATATATGCTCCCTTGATATGTTATTATACATTGATAACATTAAAACCGCAAGGGAAATACCTTGGACTTAAAGTGACATTAAAGCCAAAATGTTTTTCCCCTCTCCCCATGTAAATGTTAGCACTTACCTCAAATTATGTCTCTTAAGGTGGCCATACACTGTACAACCATCGCAAGACCTTAGTCTTGCGATGGTTGTAAAGGGATTAAAAAACGTACGATCTGCCCATCTTGGACGGGCAGATCGCACTCTCGATCATCGCAAGCCACGCCCCCTGATGTGCGGGACTGCGATGACTTAATGAGGGGCGGGCTTACGCTGACTGCAAACGGGCAGTGTGCGCATGCGCACACCGGCCCGTTCGGCAGTTGTCGAACCAGCAGGCCACCAACTCGCCGAGAATCCTACGATTCCCGGCGGGTTTTCAAACATGCTGGTTCGATGGAAGACGTGCGACCGTACAGTAGAAACGGTCGCATGCCTTCCATACACTGCACGATTCTCGTACGATCGCGGGATTTCCCGCGATTCTCGTACGAGAATCGTGCAGTGTATGGGCACCTTTATTCTGATCTTCCTCTTCTTTCCCCATGTTTTCATGTGTCCCTCCAGCGGTGCGACGTCACTCCGATCCAGCGCTGACTGCTCTGTCTCTCCGATCCAGCGGTGTCTGCAGGCGGGTGCACGCGTCCATAGACTTACCTTGCGTCTCTGCTCGTCTGCCGGCCGAGAATCGGAACTGCACATGCGCCCACCCCAAGATCCTTTGCGGCCGTACGATCACTTCCTGATTCTCGGCGCTGGAGCGAGCAGCGATAACGAGGTAAGTTTAAAACCAGTTCAAGCGTTTTTTTTTTGTTTTTTTTTAAACTTCTTGCCTATATCTACTGCTTGCTAGCAGTAGATATAGGCAAAAAAACCGAAGGGTTTAGAACACCTTTAACTGACCAGTGATCAGCAAATACCTATTCTGATGCATATAAACACAAATGGTAAAGCCCAACTGCAGGATTTTAAACCCTATCCTATATGGTTAAATAGCTTTAAAGATATACAATGAAATGCAGTTTAGACATTTAAAAAGGGTATGCACAGATTGATGCCACATTAACAGGGGTTACAGATGCAGTAACTGCAAGCAGCCCAAACAGATAACTGCCTGAAATAATAATTAATTGTGTATTTAGGTTACATTATAAAACAATAGCATTTTGCAGTACATTTAATCTTGCTTACATTTCATGCTTCATCTGTAACTTCTTTGACAACATACTTTAAATATTCAGTAACCATAGAACATTAAAGAGAATATTATTATGCAATGCTATGCTTCTGTGTCCAATAATCTAAAGACCAAAATGTTCGGTAGTAATGATGTATTGATACCTTAATATTGACTGCCAATGTGCCAATAACTTACTATTTACATTTGTCAATTGCCTCACTTCTTTTGTGGTAGGTTATTTGTTCATACTTAATTGCTGCTCCTCTTTGATAGTCATACTAGCATGCCTCAATTAATAATTACCTATTACCTGGCAATAAAATTATAAATTACTGTGCCATTGGGCCTGCAAAAAAATAAGGTAGATTAAATATTAGTCCTATTGAGTTCTGATTGAGTAGTTTAAGCAAAAAAATGATCTCCAACGACTTTCATATCTCAGTGCTTGACCTTCTTCAAGCATTGATAATAAATGTTAATTAAACTGACTAGACATTCTTATATGGATTTCAGCACATCTGGGGTTTGACAAACAAAGCATACATTTGAGCTAATTCAAAAGTAGATATAATATTCTGTGCTTGAGTTACTTGATTTGTATTAAATACTCAGAACCACAATACTGGCAGTGTTGACATTGTAAGGCAGGCTGGTGATGTTAGTCAGCTTTACAATGAAAAGTGCTTATTGTTTCTTGAGTTTTTTTTTATGCCTGTGATCTCACACAGTGAAGTATGCTAAAGCCCCTCTCTGCTCAGTGAACTATCAAAAGGTAGTGACATGCAGGAATGAACAAACATGGCTGGGTTTGGTTAAAACCAGGTTTGCTGAACCTAGTGGGAAGTCCTCAGACCCCCAACTTACTTAGCATCAAACCCCAATGAAGTTTGTGGGAGCAGAATCTGTTTTCTGTAATTTTTCAAGGCTAATGGGCAAGATATTGTTTGAAAATGGGCTTGGGTAGCTGGGCACTATCATGGGATAGAAAAATATGGTTCAGCGAGGAGAGGGTCTTTTTATGCAGTTCAAAGGGGAAATACACACATTCATTAAATAACATGTTTGGGGGTGCCTAAAACCTGCACATCCCATTATCAAACAGTAAAATGTGTCCCTTTAACAATGACAATTAGTAAAAACAAAAAACTGTGTGGGGTTCGCAGACTGGGTGGCCAGAAAAGGTAGGGTAGGGAGTGTGCAGCTCTGCCTTCCTGTACTTTACCAGACCAAATGTTTTTCAACAATGGGGTTACTTTTAGGGATACACCGATACCAAGTATTTGGGCAAATGCTCCCTATACCTATCCCGATACCTAAACTTCTGGAATAAGAAAGCTGGGCAACGAAACATTACACACCGTCCAGCTTTCTGATTGGCCAGGAAGCCGGCTCCACGCTCCCTCCTCACCAGGGAGCATGGAGCCAAGTTCCTGACCAATCAAGAAGCCGGTGTGCGTTTAATGACTCGTATGTTTTGCTTGCAGAGGGAAAGGAGGCCCTACAAGAAATATTGCTGTCATCCCATACAGTGCCTCTTAACTCTTGATGGTCAGTTGACCTATCTTTCTGCAAAGGATGATAATCGATCGCATTCTTCAACCTCTAAAACATTCATGTTGAGATGCATATTAACCTAGGACAAACTCTTATTAGTTGACACAGTCTCACATGTTACTGCTGGAAATGATAAAATACAGCTAACCAATATCATGGACTCTACTTGTACTGCCACCATTGAGATCCATCTGTTCTCCAGAAGCATTATCAGCTTATCTTTGGTGCTAGCCTTTCAGTGTTTTACTAACTACATCATTAAGGAGGCAACTGAGTTGATTTACAGAATGCAAATAGGCTATTCACTTTACAAGATAATTTTCACTTAGCAGGGGATGTTTCTCATAGCTTGGTGAATGTAGAGAAATTTTACTTTGAAAAAAGATCCAATCATGTGCAAGGAAAATAGAAACAACAGTAAACTTTCCTGCAAAGTGCAAATTCCTTTCCAAAATGAACAGTCAAATTGCCTTAAGTAACTCAACCTTAAGATGTCAAACTGCATTTCAATTGCTGGTTTCTATGCTAAACAGTTTAACAACTAAAAGGTCCATACAAGATGGTGAGCAACAAATTGCACCATGTGGAGGGGAGGTAAGCCTGATGATGTCTCCCATTTTGTTTAAAAAAACGAAAACATATTAAACACAATTCATTCAGTAGAATGGATATGAACAAACCAAATCCTATATATCTGTTACTAGCAGCAACTGGTGTTTTGGTGGAGACAAGTCCTTCTCATAGTGGATTTCTTAAACTCGTTGGATCAGCAACTCGTCGTTTCACTTTCAACTAGTCTTATCAGCAGGGAGACAGAAATGGGCAGTGCGCAGGAGATTGCTATGCATTGTGAAACAGTCCCTTCTCTCCCTGGGCCCCCTAGGCCCCCTGCTGAAGTGATAGGGCCTGGAGAGAGAGGGGACGATTACACCACTTTCGGCCAGTGGAGTAATACCGGGAGCCAGATAAAAACTAGAATAGGAAGGTGTCACTACTGTTAACCTGCCAGATGAAAGATAGAATAGGATGCAGCAGTACAGTTATCCTGCCAAATAAAACATAAAATGATGCTACACTGTTCAATATCTACCACAGGTCAAACCCCTGGTTCTCAACTAATGCAGCTTGCTTGTGTGGTGCCTCCTCCCTGCACCTGCCATGGTTTTCAGGATCCCCCACTCTTCTGGGGAGCTGAGATCATGGCAAATCCATTCAGGATGGAGGGTGGGAGCAGACTGAGGAGCGTCCATCCCTGATTTTCTCTGTGTGATCGGTGAGACAGGGAACGTTGTGCTGACAGTTCTTCCTGTGTCAAGTGTTACAAACCAGGCTACACAGGTAATTGAGCACAATGATATGCTTGATCACCTGTGTTGGAGTGCAGGGAGACATCAGGGGTCTAATAGGACGCTATCACATAGGAGCTTGTTAGCCCTTGTGTGATAGCAATAAAGTTAAAGGAGAACTATGGGGTCAGGGCTTTTCCCCGTAGTTCTCCTAAGGGTCACGGAAGAACACAAACTAGTGGTCTCCCGTAACCCATAGCTCTGTATACCGCGAGCTAATGCTCGCGGTATACTGAGACGCCGCAGCCGGGACGGATCCCGACATTGCTGTTGAGATCTACCCAGCTGCGGGATTGACAGCTGGCTCTGCCTAACCTCCCCCGTCCATTCGCCAGTCAGCGATGAAAGATCGTACAGGGGAGGGGGAATTCCTGCATGGAGCCGTGAGTGACAGTCACGGCTCTCTGCAGGGATAGATTGAGAAGTGAGCGAGCGACGGTATGTGTTCGCTCACTTCCCGATCTACTGAGCCAACCTGTGACAGTTTCATTGCCACAGGGTGGCTCAGATTATGAGGCTGAGTGAAAATCACTCACCTCATAAATCTCCTTTAAGTGGAAAAAAATGTAAAGTGATAAAAATAATAAAATTTAATAATAAAAAAAATTAAATTAACACTGCTGCCCCTGAGAACTGCATGTGAATAAACCAGCATGCGTGGGGCATGCATGTGTACATAAACAACGATTGCACCACACATATTAGGTATCAATGCAAAACTATTTTTGGGTTGCAACTTAATGACCAAGGACAAATGTGGGTCCTGAAGTTGCACAGATTGAGAACCACTGTTCTACAATATCTAGGTAAACTTTAGAGTTCAGAGCTTGTTATGCTTTAACTTTAGAGATGCATATTTCTGAACAGCGAGGCTGAATTGAAGTGGCAAATTCAGCATTCAAATTTAATTTGGTTTGCTGTAATATCAAAGTTGTGATATAGAAGTGCTGAAATTGAGCATTTTCATAGCGTGGCAGAAATAGTAAGAGAGCATGTCAGACAGAACAGTGTTATAAATAGGGTAAACTGTGTTTTCTATCTGAGAACTTTTCTGAAGTGTGACACTGCTCTCTATCTATTTGGTCAACAGTGTATTTGCATAAGACTAAATACTGTATGTTTTGTGTTATAGTCATATAATATTCACAGTTGCAAATATGATTGAAAATAGGTGTAATTTTTCTCCTTAACATTGGACCAACAATTCTTTGGGACCTTACAGACCATGTAGACCATTAGAGCAGTCCCTCTTCCAGAAGTAGTTAACAATCTAATGTCACAGTCATACACTTTAGGGACAGTGTAGTTGAAAGTTAATTAACTCAACTGGGTCTGTTTTTTAAACTATCTGCAGGGCCCTTTACCCTGTGTATATCTGTGAACATCTGATCTCTGTGGATATATGCCAAAACAAACATTATTAAGTTGTTCCTTTACAAGGCAATGAGGGGAATTTATAAAAACTGAAGTTGACAAAATCTGGAGCAGCTGTACACAGCTCCATCTAGTAACAATAATGTGATATTACATGAAAACATTTGAAAATTCATTGCACTTGTAAAAAATAAAGAAAGTTTGTGTTGGCATATACTGTATTTCCACAGATCAAATGATCACATACTGAATTTTCTATTGCGACTGGCCCTGCAAATTGTTTATAAATAGACCCCAATGTGTATGGATTATAGAAAGCAACTATAGGAAACCCTTGGAATTATAGTAAGAACATACAAACTTTATGTAGACATGTCCCTGGGGGAAATTAAACCCAAGTTTTCAGAATTACAAAGACAGAGTGCAGATGTCCTTTCATTAGTTGAATAGAAGAAAAAGTTGGTTAAGTTTATGAAAAATAAAAAGACACACATTTCCAGCTTTACTGGGGAACTATGACAAAGTCAACTTTGTTTTTGATTGCTGATTGACTCATTGGTGTCAAACCAACTGTTTAGATAACACAGCTATGTTTATTGGTCTTGATGACACACTTTTAGCAAAGTCCTACAAATGGGTTAAACTGCACACAAAAAAACCCACTGTGGGAAGTTTTTTTTAAAAGTATTTATGTAAAATGTTTTTAACATATAGTAAATATGACACTTAGGCCTTATTCACACAGGGCATTTTGACCTTTTGGATTCTACAACTCTTGGCATCTTCCAACCCTTTCCTGTGTGCCTAGTCATTGACACAACCCCTGGGTTCAGCAACTTCACACAGCCTGAGCTCACAGTGTAATGCTGCAAAGAACAGTGCTCACACATCACAATGCAAGCACAGCTCTGTGCAGCAATGAAGGCTCTCAGAAGATATGCAGAACAAGTAACTTCACTCAAACCACCGTTATACTCGATATCGCTCATAGGTACTGGTTTTCTTATGTCATCTCCCAGTCTTTTACATAATGTCCAAAGAAAGCAACAGCCACATCAAAAAATTATCCCATAATAACCTTTTTTATACATGGCACAATCCATCCAAGCTCAGGCAGGTAGTGGTGTGTATAATTCAGTTTAATGTGGGATTTTTGGATATCAGTTAAAGATCACCCACTGTCCTAAGCAGGAGAAAAGCAACAATGCTTACTATGTGATTGGCAGGAATGCTCCTGAAAAAAGTGGGCACAATATGCTTTAAATTTTCTAAAGCCTGGGGGAGGCAAAAAATACTGGAGGGATGGAGCTTTTGGGCTGGAGTTAAAAATCATAGAGGGTCAAAAAGCATTTATCTATCACCCTTGCTATTTTCGCTTGTGATAGTGACATCAAAGACATACATAGGGTTCAGATAGGCGCCACACAACATAAGCTCTTAGCATATGCAGATTAAATAACTTTCTATGCTATATCAACCTAATTAGGGTTTTACCAAATATCATGTATGAACTTGAAGCCCATGATTTAGGGGAAAAAAGTCAGAAAGAGGTGGACTTTGTGATGCTGTATGAGCCACAATAAAGAGTTTTCCAGTGAACCTTGGTATGCGGCCGAATGTCACAGTGAGTCACAGACACCAAATTTGAGCCATAAGCAGCATCTTGATCAGACATTACTTGGACTTTAATAAAGTAAATAAGTTGCGCTTGATCTAAGTTAATGTGAATACCAGAGTAAAAAATAAATCATAAACAACACATAGACATCTATATAAATACCGTAATCTTCTATCTCATTGTGTGATCGGTACTTGTATAATCAAACCCTCAATATGGACCAATCTCTTAGTTCCAAGAGAGAGTCATATTCAGTGTGTAAATGTCCAAAAAATTATTGAGGCATGTGATATGTGGAACATGTATTCATCCACCCCACAATGTATCAATAAATGTGTGACAGACGCGCCGGGCTCACTTAGTGTAGCTCAGAGTAATCTGTGACAAACAAACAAGAAACAAATAAAGCAACCTAGTTGCAATCCTTATATAAATAACCTGTGGGTCTAACACTCTTGCATGTGTAAACTTAATCTGGTGAAGTGGTTTCAATATCTAATCGTGAAAATATAATAATAATAATAATATGCACGCACTTATTAGTGTCTCATTGACCAGAAATGGGCAGTGATTGAATCCAAATTAGTGAAATCAGATATTTCACTTGATTATACACTTACCGATCACACAATGAGATAGAAGATTACGGTATTTATATAGATGTTTATGTGTTGTTTATGATTTATTTTTTACTCTGGTATTCACATTCACTTAGATCAAGCGCAACTTATTTACTATATTAGATATCTTCTTCACACAAAGTTGCTGCTGGTCCTATAAACTATTTAGCACCCATCCCCAGCGCAGTGAACCTTGTAACCAATTACTTGGACATTGTCAGACGTGTAGATCATAAGGCCCCATTCACACTGAGCGGTTTATCGCGCGGATTTCCACTGCTAATCGCGCATATATCCGCGCGATATCGCTCTGTGTACCAAGTCCAATGCATGTCAATGGAGCTGTTCCCATTTACAGCTCCATGTCGCCTGTAGCTCGTCGCTGCCATGCGTCGCTTGTGCAGGACCCTTTTTCGCGCGGATGTCACACGATTGTACTCAGCCCAATACGAAAAACGTGCAATATCGCGCAAATGACAATCGCACGACAAACGCACGATTTGCAATATTGCAAGTGTGAATGGGGCCTAACTGGATTATTAGGTGTGCAAACTATTTTTCTAATCTATTTCTTTACTTGCCTGACCTCAACTGCCTTACAACATAAGCTCTTAGCATATGCAGATTAAATAACTTTCTATGCTATATCAACCTAATTAGGGTTTTACCAAATATCATGTATGAACTTGAAGCCCATGATTTAGGGGAAAAAAGTCAGAAAGAGGTGGACTTTGTGATGCTGTATGAGCCACAATAAAGAGTTTTCCAGTGAACCTTGGTATGCGGCCGAATGTCACAGTGAGTCACAGACACCAAATTTGAGCCATAAGCAGCATCTTGATCAGACATTACTTGGACTTTAATAAAGTAAATAAGTTGCGCTTGATCTAAGTTAATGTGAATACCAGAGTAAAAAATAAATCATAAACAACACATAGACATCTATATAAATACCGTAATCTTCTATCTCATTGTGTGATCGGTACTTGTATAATCAAACCCTCAATATGGACCAATCTCTTAGTTCCAAGAGAGAGTCATATTCAGTGTGTAAATGTCCAAAAAATTATTGAGGCATGTGATATGTGGAACATGTATTCATCACCCCCACAATGTATCAATAAATGTGTGACAGACGCGCCGGGCTCACTTAGTGTAGCTCAGAGTAATCTGTGACAAACAAACAAGAAACAAATAAAGCAACCTAGTTGCAATCCTTATATAAATAACCTGTGGGTCTAACACTCTTGCATGTGTAAACTTAATCTGGTGAAGTGGTTTCAATATCTAATCGTGAAAATATAATAATAATAATAATATGCACGCACTTATTAGTGTCTCATTGACCAGAAATGGGCAGTGATTGAATCCAAATTAGTGAAATCAGATATTTCACTTGATTATACACTTACCGATCACACAATGAGATAGAAGATTACGGTATTTATATAGATGTTTATGTGTTGTTTATGATTTATTTTTTACTCTGGTATTCACATTCACTTAGATCAAGCGCAACTTATTTACTATATTAGATATCTTCTTCACACAAAGTTGCTGCTGGTCCTATAAACTATTTAGCACCCATCCCCAGCGCAGTGAACCTTGTAACCAATTACTTGGACATTGTCAGACGTGTAGATCATAAGGCCCCATTCACACTGAGCGGTTTATCGCGCGGATTTCCACTGCTAATCGCGCATATATCCGCGCGATATCGCTCTGTGTACCAAGTCCAATGCATGTCAATGGAGCTGTTCCCATTTACAGCTCCATGTCGCCTGTAGCTCGTCGCTGCCATGCGTCGCTTGTGCAGGACCCTTTTTCGCGCGGATGTCACACGATTGTACTCAGCCCAATACGAAAAACGTGCAATATCGCGCAAATGACAATCGCACGACAAACGCACGATTTGCAATATTGCAAGTGTGAATGGGGCCTAACTGGATTATTAGGTGTGCAAACTATTTTTCTAATCTATTTCTTTACTTGCCTGACCTCAACTGCCTTTTTGTAGTCATCACTGCAGTAGATAACATCATCATCCCTAACTGTACAAACTTTTTAATTGAAAATGGGGAGAGATTGACTATTTGCTTCCTCGAATTTGCTGCTCACCCAAAATGTATAAGTTCTTTACTTGCCCGAATGTCTAAAATACAATGCCTTAAAAAGAAAACCATCTACAAATGTTATAACGGTACCCATTTTACTGTTATATTTCCATCTAGAAAAAAATAGTAGTATATTTGGGAATTTAGTAGGTTGGATTTTAGTCTTCCTTTCCAGAAGTGTAAAAAAAACTTTCATCTTTCAAACACCTACCCAGTTTTACCCAAATTGATGTTTACACCAGAAATAGGATTGCAGGGTTAAATAGGTTTCAAAATGTAAAGTAGAGCATGTTCACTTTGCAAACATGACTACATCAAGTTCCTACATCCACCCACCTGCAGGCATCATTGCAAGAGGGACTTATGTCTTTTGCTTGATCTTTTTTTTCTTTTCTGTAGACTTTATGACAACAGAAATTGAAACTCCTGTAGTTAGGTTTCATTGTTAACATTTTTAAGAGATAAAAGAAGCTGGTAGGTGGTTTTTGTGACATCATGACATCAAATAAAATATTTAATTTAGATTGACCAGCAGTTGTTTTAACTATTTAAATGAGCTATCCACTGTTTAATTATTATGCAAAGCTTATATTTCAGTATTTTTTTAGAAAAACACAGAGAACTCACTAGAAGTTGACTTTGGCACTAAGCATTTATGCAGCCACTAAAAATGATTTCCTCATTTTATGTATGCACAACCTATTTCTTTGAAGCTATGAACTGTAGTAATACAATGCCATAAATGATAATTTATGTCTACGCGCTGTGTTTTATGATCTTCCCTTGGCTACAGGAATATGTAGTTCTCCTAATCCCAGGTATGACAACCTGCTTTATATCCATACCATACTTTAGAAATTATATTTGTAAAGAAAAACATTAACTTGATTTTAAATTCTTTCATTGACTTTGCTATTTTAACTTCATATGAAAGGGCAATCCTTCAGTTTACTATAAAGAAAATAGCCACTGTTCCTTTCTGCAGTGCTTAGTATGGTTAATTCAGAAAATCTTTGTATTGATCTTGCATATACTTATGCATATTAATATGTGCAAAAATAAAAAAGTAAACTTAGTTTATTTGCAGAGTAGACATTGGCTCTCTGCAATGTTGATTGTGCAAACACTTTTTTTTTGTTATCCTGTAGGTGCCTCTACCTTTAAGATTATGTTTATACAATGCAATTGCTCCCAGGTCCTTGTTCTAGACTGTGCCAGTAGTAGTGATGGGCCTGGGGGTCCCCTTGAACTGCCTGTAAAATGGCACATCTGTACGATGTAGAGAACCTGCTCTAGCAAAAATTTACATTTATAAAGAAAAAAATGACATTTATAAAAGAGAAAAAAAAGTGTGCGGTTTCTCCCTCCCAAACAATACCAGACCCTTTAAGTCTGGTAGGAAGGGCCCCATTTAAATAAGAGGGAACAAAAAGCATGGGGTTCCCCCCAATAGTCATACCAGACCCTTAAGGGAGGAAAAAAACATGGGCTCCCCTAAAATTCCTAACCAGACCCTTGATTCGAGCACAGGCCTGGCAAGGCAGAAAATACCCTGCCATACCAGACCACATGCCCTCATCACTGAGAGGGTGCTTCTCCAGGGTCGCCCCTGGAAAAGCACCTTGTCCCTATGCCAATGGGGAGAAGGGCCTCTTCCCCACAAGCCCTGGGAAATTGGTTGTGGCAGTGCGGACAGGGGGGGCTTATTCACATCAGGATACTCCTTTAATAAAGGGGCACACCGATGCACCCCCCTTGTGAATAAGTAAGGGGTAAAACTAAAGGGTTAAATGAAATTGTAAATAAAAACACCAGACTTATGAAAAAAATAATTCAACTGAAAAAAACAAAAGACATATTTTTGACAAGTCTTTTATTTTAACCCCCCCCCCCAAGTGCGATGGGACAGGAGGATTAAGTTTCAAGTTGGCAATTCCCATTTATGTGCATCCCCGGTTGTCAATTTAAAACGTGAGTACAGAGGAATACATTGAAAACGGCGAACCATCTTTTTTCTGTGGAGCAAGAAATAATTTCACGCCAACTCATGGAAGGCACCAGTCAAATTCCCCCTGGTCTTACATTCAATACATATGGCCCTGGAATATCGAAAATATCCTTTTCCCCACCGATACATCCAAAGCATTTGGGGTCGATACGGTGGGTTACATCACCAGGGAGTTGAAAAGACTCAGGAAACGACGCGCAGATTTAGAACTTCATGGACAAACCTTATCGGAGTATTATCGAACAAAGAAGATCCCCCGAGGGTTCCGGATTACAAACCAACCCACCATTGGCCGCAGCAAGAGGGAATTCTGTGAAAAGTGGTGTGAAATATCCACCCAGAATTCCCTCAACTACATGATCTTATTGGTAGAAGAAGTCAAAGCGCAGCTATGCCAGATTAACAGGAAGATTATTACCCTTGAGTCATCATTGAGAGAAAAGACACCGGATAGAGAAAAACTCAACACCGAATTGAACAATATCGACTCTTCAATTGAGATATATGCCGATAAACAACGACAAATAAAACGAAATACATTCAAACAAGTCAATTAAGACTACCAAGAGGGAAGGGTCTATCCTTGGTTAACTGGAATCTCCCACCCACGCGGTCGAGCCCTATATAAATGGAAAAACGCAAGAACCATCCAGCGCACCGGAATCTCACCAGTGGAAAGTGATATCTTCACAGAGAATCCATCATCTGATAGTGACCCAGGTACTGCGTCGGGACCTGCCACACGTGCAAGAAGTACTATATCTCCTTTTCCAAAGGCCACAGGCGCAGGAGACCCAGGCGGGGAGGCAGGAACAAGAGATACACGCACCCGCACATATAGAGGGAGACCCCCGAAGGGAACCCAATAGTTAATTTGTCATCACGCATAATCACAGAGGGCGAGTCAAAAATATTATCCAAAGGACTGTCGTTTTGTCCCAGAGGACATTTCAACACATTCCAATTTGATATAGATCTATTCAAACTGGAAAGATCACTCAAATTGAAGCAGTATTTCTCAACCATTACCTCAATACCTGCGATGAAGAGCAAACTACCGTTCAAAAAGAAGAGTAACTTCATACCCCCAGGACAATACCCCACCATTGACACCTACATCAAGACTTTGAAACATGAAGTCATGACCACAGCCAATATGAATAATATGAACAAGCGCATTCGGGGGAACTTCACCAAGAAGGATTGGCAACATCTTAAATTGTTAAAAGACGATAAAAGTATAATCATTAAACCGGCCGACAAAGGAGGTGCAGTTGTCGTGATGAACTATAGGATCGGCATGAGTTCTATGCTTTCAGACAACACCAGCTATAGACAGATCACCCGAAACATCGTAAATATCACCCTAAGAGAATTAACCACACTAATTGATATAGGGGTGACCAATGGATGGATAGATAAAGCAACATCAGAATTCTTGGTCAACAAAAACGCACAAATTCCGGTAATTTATGGGTTACCCAAGATACATAAAGGTTTGGATCCCCTGAAGTTTAGACCAATTGTGTCGGGGACGGACTCCATAACACAGCCATTAGCCAAGGTACTTGATTTTTTTTTTTTATTCTGTTTTTTATTGAAAGAAATTTTACAAAAAGGTACAAAACAAGTAACATTGTCATACATTAAGGGGTAATACAATCAAGGAGTGATGTGTTGTCATAAAACAATTGAACCATATGAAATCCCATTACAGCTCCCTGTCATAGGCAAAAAACATAGCTTCTCTGGTACCAAGCCAGGGCCCGTTCCCAAGGTGAGCCAAGGCAGGGAAAGGATGGTATATAACCACTCAAGTAGTCGAGGCATGGAGCCCTTTATGGAGCCCATAGCCCGACATGACAGGTATAATGTCAGGGGTGCAAAGGTATGACAACGTGAATAAGGAAATGAAGAAAGGTAGGGAAGGAAACAAGACAGGGGAAGGGTGGGTGGGGAGGGTATTTTCACACTCATGCCGTGGATCTTGACTGCTCATTAAAAGTTGGTATTCGGTTGATTCAAGGAACTCAGTCCAGTAAAACCATGTGGTGGAGAATTTAGACACTGTGCCCTTTATAGAGCTAGTGAGATCTTCCATATGTTTAATATCATTAACTCGCTGGAGCCACTGCCGTACGGTGGGCGGCGACGACTGTTTCCACAAAAGAGGAACACAGGCCTTGGCCTCGTTCACCAGGTGTACAAGCACGGACCGTCTGTATGTCTTTAACGGGATGTTATTGTGGTGTAGCAAAAAGTAGCCCGGGTCTAGTGGGATTGGTCTATCAGTAAATTTCTGTATTATGTCTCTGACCTGGGTCCAAAAGCCCAATAGCGATGGACAGGACCAAAAGATGTGGTATATGTCAGCCGGCGAGGAACTGCAGCGCCAGCAAACGTCTGGTACTTCAGGGAAGATCACATGGAGCTTATGGGGAGTTCGGTACCATCTAGTCAAAATCTTATATCCAGTTTCCTGGTATCTGTTGCAGATAGACGACCCCAGGGCGAGCCGCAGAAGGGGGGGGAGACACTAGGGGTTGAAAGGCGAAAAAACGAACAGTCAGTCGGCAACCGGCTGTAAGGAAGAGGGGAAGTAGGTAGGGAGACAGAAAAAGAGTGGAAGAGGGGGTGAAGTGGGAAAACAACTAGTGGAAGCGAACCAAATTTTTTACTTCAGCCATATGTGAGGAACCTACCTGCATTTATCAGAGATACGAGTGACTTCTTGGAGAAACTTTCACAACATACTACTACTGAGGACGATTGGCTCCTCGCAACAATGGATATCAGTTCCCTTTATAGGTCATCCCCAATGATGCGGGACTGCAAGCCATAGAGTTTTTCCTTTTGAAAGAACGTACCTTGGAGTGGCCGGTGGAGTTTGTTACTCAATGCATGTGGTTTATATTGGAACATAATTTGTTTTTCTTTGAGCGTGATTTATTCTTGCAAACAAGGGGCACAGCAATGGGGAGCTCAGTGGCCCCATCGTTTGCAAATCTCTTTGTGGGGTACCTTGAGGAGGTTTATATTTCCAACTCAGAATTTTATAAGACACATGTGGTGTTCTGGAAAAGGTTTATCGATGAAGTGTTTATCATCTGGAAATGAAGTGTATTACAGTTTTATGAATTTGTCACATTTCTAAATTGCATTTTTCCTGAAATTGTGTTTAATCCTGAGATATCGGGACAGGACCTTGCAATTTTGGATGTATTCATCACCATCCAGGCACACAAATTCCATACCTCCATTTACTCTAAACCTACAGACAGAAACACAATTCTGCACTACACCAGTTCACACCCTAGTCATCTTAAGGAAAATCTGCCCATTTCACAATTCCTCAGAGTCATGAGAATTTGTTCCAACCCAGATGAGAGCAACAGCCAAATTGAAACCATGTGCCAGAAGTTCCTCCAAAGAGGATACCCTGACCATGTTATCAATAAGGCCCTGACTTGTGCAAAGGAGAGGTTTCTCTACCCCCCCAACTCACAAGGGGATGGATAAAAATCCATTTATCCAGATTGGCTACAATCGCCTGTCATGAAAGGTTAAACAATCAACCATCAGGAATACCAATATTCTGATGGCTGATAAAAACCTCACACAGAGCGTAAGGACAACCCCGTTAGCAGTATATAAACGGGACAAAACTCTGCGGGATCATCTAATCCAGGCTGACCCCAAAGAGAAATATGCCACACAAACATGGAAGATATCCAGTAAATCAGGTTTTTTCAAATGCTACAATTGCAACATATGCAATGCAACCATTGAGGGTGGAAAATGTATACACCCTCACAACGGTAATAATTACAGGATTGATGGATATCTTAATTGCAACACAGAGTTTCTGGTATATATTCTCAAATGCCCGTGTTCACTTATTTATGTGGGGAAAACTATAGGTCCCTTCAAAAAAAGATTTCAAAAACACCGGAGTGACATCAGGATCGCCTTTAAAAAAGTAGAGTCTGGCGAGGATTGTGACAGGAACAAGCCGGTTGCTGTTCATTTTGTGGAGAACAGGCACCAGACACATGAACTGGGAATGGCCATTGAACATATACAGATCGACCATAGAGGGGGCAATAGGGAATTACAACTTCTACGCAGGGAAGCATTCTGGATTCACACCCTCGATACAATTATACCTCGAGGGTTAAATTCCGGTTCTTCATACACCTGCTTTTTGTCTGATAGGTAGATAGATAGATAGATAGATAGATAGATAGATAGATAGATAGATAGATAGATAGATGTCTTTTAGACATCCATGAATCACATAATTTATTGGTGTCCTTCAACTTCATGAGTCGACATTTATTTCTAAATTTTTCCTTATATTTTAAAGGTTACTTGCTCCTGTTGATTTTAATTTGGTCCATGGATTTATGATAGCTTGGACCATGCAAATTTTTGGAGGTGGTCAGTTGAACCTCCTCTTTACACACCTGTAACCATGGTGGGATTTTTTAAACAACACAGTTGTCAATGAATTGACAAAGTGTAGAGGAGGGACTCACCATGATTGGAACTGCACCCATGACCTGCTATATAATCAAAGTTCTTCCATAAACATGGGGATAGTATCCTTTCAACTACACCACTCCGAGTACAACTATACTGCAAGACACTGTGTATAAATATATCCCCCCGCCTTATTTATTTCGCTTTTCTATCTTTAGCTAAGTGGAATACTGAGTATATAAGATGCAGTGAACGTTCTGGTTGCTCGATACAATGTTCCAGGACGGTTGTTAAATTTTTTGTTGCATCAGATTGAAGTTGTATGTCATATATTTCGCTGCATTGTTTAATAATAAAAAAATGTTTAAACTTTTATTTTCCGCAAGTGACAAGCGTTGCCCGATTACCTAGCAACCGATTGGTCACCGGATCCGGGTTCCTGACACTCATTGACTGACGGACGGCACAATGACCTTTGGTAATATATATGCGCAGACAACACACTGCGCGTACACCGTGAGAGCCGGTCCCCTAGACATGAGAAGTGAATCACGTCGTTAGGACGTCAGAGGAGGAGGTATTAACTGCATTGTGATTGGTGGTTTGATTTTGTTTCACCTGTATTTATTGTTTGATTTTGTTGCTTGACCCACTCTCTGTTTGCCTGAGGATGGGACCGCATGGTCTCAAAACGTCGCTAAGGATATGTGTGTTATCTCAGTCAATAAACAGCATTGACTTTAATATCATGGAGTGCGAGTGACTACTTTCATCTATCTAATTTAAAAAACCTGACGCCCGCCGATCCATCAGCTTGCAACAAACTCCCGCCACAGCATAGTATTGTGACAGATGCTGGGAAAATATAAACAATTGGGTGGAGCTAGCGGTACAGCTAGCTAGCACCAGGACTTAGCTGTGTGAGCTATGATTGGACAAAATCATCATTACTTTACCCAATCATGGCTCTCAGGGTGCACTGTGCTGTGACTGGGTAAAGCCTTGCACCTGACCTGTGGTTCACAAGGGCTTCACAAGGCTTCGGGACTTCACAAGGCACTGTGCGGTGCGCAGAAACCTTGTGGGGCGCTCAGCGGGCGAATACCACACGAACGGTGCGGTGCGCAGTACCTTGTGTGTTAGCCGAATACCACACGAACTGCCGATGTTCGAGTGGAACTGTTGTTTGATTCAAAACATCGGGACCATCTCTAGCCAGGTAAGGTGAACTGTCCATGTTCACTGTTCACTACTTGCCTTACATGTGGCTACCAGTGCTCAGGTCCTATTTTTATTACCCTGTCACTGTCACGGAATTTAGTTTTGGTCTAGTCCACCTATACAATGGCCAACAGCACCACTCTTCTTTTCCACCCAGGCTATTTAATTCTCCGTTCTCACACTATTCAGACTTATAGAACCTAATAAGTTTACTGCCCCCAACCTCTACTAGCTTACAACTAAATTATTGCTGTTACCATCCCAGACTACCGTCACAAGCTCCTCTAACCCCATTAAAGACTGTGGTTGTTGAGACACTATTATAAGTTCTACTGTTGTCTGGTCTGTAGTGCTAATTTCAAACATGTGTCTTTGCATAATGTGTCTCTATAATTAAATTTCTTATTTTTTATAGGATTTTAGATACATTGTGGGCCTGTTGGAGAATGAAAAAAAGTAAATTATATTAGAAATAGTTTGAAACATATATATGCTTGCCACAGTCTGTGTCACGCTCGTTGATTTGGTAAATGTCTATCCTTTAATACAGGTTGCACACAAAAGTTTTATTTAAATAACAATTTTGAATGCAATAGAAATTATTTCATACAGTAAAAGAAAACTACAGGGAAATTGTAGTAATATGCAAAATCCACCAACTTAAAGATCACTGAATCCCTGCAAATAGTAGATGCATCCCCCATGCAGTGTATCTTGAACGGCAGAGACTAAAGAATGCAAGTGCATTATATCAATACTATCTAATTTATACATTGATTTACTTATATCCTTAGAGGTTTCTTATTCTACTTGTTTGACTTCCAATAACCACTGTGAAAAGTGTTCTGACCTTTAATATACACTTGCAGTGTAATTTCAATTAAAAGCTTTTCACAGAAGATTTGCTTTCCATTCAAAATGTTGGCTAGCTGACTGCCTGTGTTAACAGGTTAGGATCTTGATAGTCACAGTACTTCTTCAAAATGCACTTTAATTTGAGCTATACAGTACTGCCTTAGTCTGATTTAGTTTTGACTATGTTGTACTATCAGTTTCCATCAGTTTCTGTCTGCAGCACAGGCTAATCCTTCACATACCTTTAGGATTAGCAAATGAGAGGACCATTCTCAGCGTTCATCATATGTAAACAAATGGTGCTGTATATTCAGTTATGAGGTGATGATAGCACATCCCAGCTCTCGACTGCAAACTGCCCGAAAGGTTTTTTAGTTGCAATACCTATGCTCCCCACAGGGCCAGCCATGATCATCCTCTTGTAAAGTGTGGCTACTTGTATACTGTGTGGCACAGGGATGTGGAATGGTGCCCGCAAATGTGTGCTGGTGACGATAGGAGATTTAATTGCTTCTATGTCATCCCTTAAAGACTCCCCCCAGCACCTCCTCCACTATAAAAAGCCAGCCTAGAACTGTGTATATGTAGAAGGGTTTTTGTGATATGTAGTACTGCAGGGTAGCCTACATCACTACGGAGATGACATAGGTTGTACAGCAGATCCCTTCTTCTGGCTGCCCTTGTTGCACAGATTTTTTTTTTTAGCATGTAATTTTTATTGGAAAAAAAAAACAACTTCTGCATACATACAGAACGCATAATAAGAAACACCGTGGGCAAAAACAGAATAAACAAAAAAAAGTAAAAAAATCAAAGAGAGATCCACTCGTGAGGACATCCTTTTTAGGGCGCCGGAACCGGAAGTGCACAGATTTTGTAACCCTGTGATGATGTCACAGGGCTGAGGAAGAGATATATTTTAAAGAAAAATTAAGCTATAATGACTCCCGTGCTCTTCATTTTTAAAACCTCCCTAGTCATGAACCAATAGACACTCACATCAATTGTAAACATAATTTATGGCATGGGCAACTATATAGATATGTAGGACACAAATGTGTGCCTCAGTCATAATACTCTGTTAATGCCTGGAGGGTATTGCTTCTAAAAATAGTCAAGGTAAACCCCTGAGTTGGACAAATGCGAGCACAGTCAGTTGCTGTCTCAATTTAACCAGAGTAATATCACATTGCCCAGGTCTAGCAACAGGATCTCTTGATGGTTTAGATAGGAATGATTAGGTCCCAACGTTCAGTTTTTGTGCATAACCAGTGGGATATTAATTCATAGTCCAATGCAGTATAATAGCAAATACCCCAATTCATTGGCATGCAAATCCATGCCTCTTCTAGAAAAAGAACACTGGCTTGTCCTTGTCAAACTGAAAGAGGCTCTGTTGATCCTACCAGTAACACACGTCCTGTCCTAGTGTGGCAAAGCTCACTCACTGTGCTGTATCTATGAGGAGCAGCATTGTCACCCTAGAAAATTAACTGTGTTATGACTACAGAACATCCACGTCCTTATCTTTGGGGGAGGTGTTACACAGTCATGGAGATAAAGTGCGAAGGGCTAATACCAACACAATACCAATACATGAGATAAGATTGCAGAATGCACAGGACACCGGACAGCACTGGATTTCTGTCAGGATCGACAGGTATTTTTGCCACTTATTAATCAGGTATAACAAACACTTTCAATGATACACATATTCTTTAAAGTATTACTTTATATGAAATGTCTATGTAGAGGTCTGCTTTAATACATACTGTATTTACCGGATAGTGGCACTGACCTGAAGTGTAAAATAACATTTAATCATGGGTATGTTTCTAGAAAGTCATGGTCAGAAGTCTTGGCATTTCTAATAATTAAGCTTAAATTGTTTACGGCACTTAACATGTAAGGTTGGTGGAACATAGACAATCTCAATATGAAGGTTATTCTAGTGCCTTTCTTTCAAGAAGAATAAAGTTCTTCAAATTCCTACATTTCAATGACTATAGTTCAGAAGTGGCTTTACAGATACCTCATATACATGCAGTCCTTTAGATCATGCAGACATGATTCATTTCAATGTATGGTTGCAATTTTCTTTATCACTGTATTGCTCCTAATGCCGTGCAGAGAAGGGGATCTTTGAAAGCATCTATTCCTATGTAAACAGACTAAGGATGATATGTCACAGTACAAATATGTAAGAAGCAATTTCTCAGTGCAACCTGGAAAAGTAATTGGATGAGCAATATATGATTCAGTAACAAAACCCTGTTCTGTGCCAAGTGGTGTCAAGTCTTCTTACAAATATAATCACATGTGGAATGTGAACCTAGGTCTCAGAGAAAAAAATGAATAGTATGTTTCTTCCACTGGTATTCAACTAGGTATATAGCAAGATGTTTTACGCAGAACTCTAGATGAACAACTAATTACACCGTTGGAAAAAAAAAATATATGCTCTTTGTTTTATCTGCCAATAGATTTGTGATTCTACCGTGCCAAGTGAGAGCCAATGCAAGGGACATGGCAAACTTTTTCCTGATTCAGACAATCTTCTTCCTATGACGAATAGACAATGCACCAGCTTTATCACCTCTGTCCAGTTACCTGAGTGGTGACATACTAAACATTCCATTATACCTTTCCATTTTAATCCAAAGCTGGTGGAATTTTCTAAAACGTTTAAAAAAATTCAATGCAATGTGGCAACCTGGAGGCATTCTGTACACTGTTGGTGTATAGAATGCCCCCAGAAATGTAATTTCCTGCTTTTGGGATTGGCTCGCAGATTTTTCCAGAAGTCTACACTATGAAGCAAGTAAAAGTTAAGGCATCCCTAATTTAATTTTTTCTGAGATACAACCAAAGTGTTAACTAATTCTAAAGGGATGCAGACACTGCAACTTTCCTAATTAGAACTCTGAAAGGACAACAGGTGGTTATAATGAACCAGACCCTCCCATTCAGGAATCAGTTTGGATAGGAGTTGGTAAAACAAACAGCTTTTTCTTCAGAACAGAAAAAGATAAGAATTTACAACAACGTTTGGTAAAATTTTTGCAATGTACATTCATCACCCAGAGTGGATGTTTTTTTTTCCTCATCAAAAGGTAGGCTGGTAGGTATCCTAAAGGCATTTTTAAACATGCTCCCCAAAAGACCAAAACACACAAAATCATAAAGGTGTTAGAGTTACATTTTGGCACAGATATGTAAACTCACCACATGAGCCATGGATATTGGGGAATCACCTTGAGAATCTCCCTAGCCAATGAGATTTGGGAAGCAGTAAAGCTGACTTACAAGATAGTAGGGTGATCTTCCCGGCTGTGTCAGGTGAGTTTAAATCACAAGAATGGTTGTTTAGAAATTATGAATGCTTTGGCAGGTAAACCAGTTGAAATATACTGCATATAGCAGTAGTTTAGCAGTAGTATGCAGTAGCATTTATAATATATGTTTCACCTGGAGTTGAACTTGAAATATATAGAGACAACTGAACAAATCTTTCTGTTGTAAGCCCACTGAATTTGACTGTAAAATTCAACCTTTTTATAATTATGGATATTTTTTTCATCGTTGGAAAAGTATGTTTTTCCCTTTTGAATTTCTGTACGAATTTGTGGTCTTGATTCCAACATGTTTATCAAACATTTGCTGGTCCTTTTTAAGAATTATCTTAGGGATTTATCAAATTAAAGATAACATGATTAGGCTAAATCTCCATGTATTTTAACAACAAAATTTTAGTTTGTCACCAGGCTTGCAAAATTTTGCGGGAAGCACAGTTTTTATTTATGTAGGTTTGTTCCCCAGAACTACATCTACCAGAAAACTATTTTAGACACAGTGCGGCTGATTCACTAAAGGACCTAAGAATCTTTGCACAATACATACTGTGAATATTTACTTCAGTTGTCTGTAAAGGTTCTCATTCATCCAGGTCATGGTATATCTGTAAAAAATAAGTCAAGTCAACTGAACTTGCTGTATTTATCTTGAAGATGTTTCACTGGTTATCTGACCAGCTTTCTCAATTCTGAATGACTTGTACAAAAAATTATCTGGGAATAAATATAGTGAATGTTGCTCCAATCCTCATAATCTGTTAGTCACAACCAGGTGTTGATTGTATTTGCAAATTGGAGTCTATTAGGTGTTATTAACCTGCCCAGAGAGAGGCGTTAAAAAACCATTGTATGTGGCAGACAATAGATGTCTCACCCCCCACCTCTATTCAACCTTGGCTTCTCCATTTTTACATAAATGGCCTCTTTCACACCTCTTTTAAACCAGTCCTCCTCCCTGTCTAGGATGCATACTTGACTGTCTTCAAAGGAGTTACCTTTTTCCTTTAGATGTAGGTATACTGCCGAATCCTGACCAGAGGGTTTTGCTGTTTTTGTTTATCAATCTTGTGTTTTGGCATTGTGTCTTTTGGGTGAATACACAGAGGCAACAACTGTTTCACCCAAAAGACCCAACGCCAAAACACAAGATGAACAACATTGTGTATGTAGTCCAGTGCAGTGAGGAGTGCTCAGAATTGTATGTCGGTGAAATAAAACAGCAGCTACACCAGTATATAACAAAGCATAGAAGAGCAAAACCCTCTGGTTAGGATTCGGCAGTATACCTAAATCTAAAGGAAAAGGGTCACTCTTTTGAAGACAGTCAAGTACGCATCCGAGACAAGGAGGGGGACTGGTTTAAAAGAGGTGTAAAAGAGGCCATTTATGTAAAAATTGAGAAGCCAAGCTTGAATAGAGGTGGGTGGGTGGGGGGTGGGGTGATACCTCTATTGTCTGCCAAATACAATGCTGTTTTAACACCTCTCTCTGGGCAGGTTAATTACACCTCCTAGACTCCAATTATGCAAATGCGATCAACACCTGGGGGCGACTAACAGATTATTTGGATTGGAGCAACATTCACCATATTTATTCCCAGATAATTTTTTGTACAAGTCATTCAGAATTGAGAAAGCTGGTCAGATAACCAGTGAAACATCTTCAAGATAAATGCAGCAAGTCCAGTTGACTTGACTTATTTTTTACAGATATACCATGACCTGGCATTGCCTCAAAAGATGCAGGCAACTTTGCTGCTGACCCCACCACCAGGAGAGGAAGAGAAGAGGACACAGCACCTGAATAAGGAAGGAAAAGTACCACTGTAAGTACCTGTTCTTTCTGCGTGACCTCTGCACTGCCTACATACTGATCTCTGACCTCTACATTACACCGCTGGCCTCTGCACTGCATACATACTGACCTCTACATTATACCGCTGGCCTCTGCACTGCATATATTCTGACCTCTACATTACACTGCTGGCCTCTGCACTGCGTACATACTGACCCCTATATTACACTGCTGGCCTCTGCACTGCGTACATACTGATCTCTACATTACACTGCTGACCTCTGCACTGCGTTACACACTGACATCTACATTAGACTGCTGGCCTCTGCACTGCGTACATACTGACCTCTATATTACACTGCTGGCCTCTGCACTGCGTACATACTGAATATCTTGAAGATGTTTCACTGGTTATCTGACCAGCTTTCTCAATTCTGAATGACTTGTACAAAAAATTATCTGGGAATAAATATAGTGAATGTTGCTCCAATCCTCATAATCTGTTAGTCACAACCAGGTGTTGATTGTATTTGCAAATTGGAGTCTATTAGGTGTTATTAACCTGCCCAGAGAGAGGCGTTAAAAAACCATTGTATGTGGCAGACAATAGATGTCTCACCCCCCACCTCTATTCAACCTTGGCTTCTCCATTTTTACATAAATGGCCTCTTTCACACCTCTTTTAAACCAGTCCTCCTCCCTGTCTAGGATGCATACTTGACTGTCTTCAAAGGAGTTACCTTTTTCCTTTAGATGTAGGTATACTGCCGAATCCTGACCAGAGGGTTTTGCTGTTTTTGTTTATCAATCTTGTGTTTTGGCATTGTGTCTTTTGGGTGAATACACAGAGGCAACAACTGTTTCACCCAAACGACCCAACGCCAAAACACAAGATGAACAACATTGTGTATGTAGTCCAGTGAAGTGAGGAGTGCTCAGAATTGTATGTCGGTGAAATAAAACAGCAGCTACACCAGTATATAACAAAGCATAGAAGAGCAAAACCCTCTGGTTAGGATTCGGCAGTATACCTAAATCTAAAGGAAAAGGGTCACTCTTTTGAAGACAGTCAAGTACGCATCCGAGACAAGGAGGGGGACTGGTTTAAAAGAGGTGTAAAAGAGGCCATTTATGTAAAAATTGAGAAGCCAAGCTTGAATAGAGGTGGGTGGGTGGGGGGTGGGGTGACAACTCTATTGTCTGCCAAATACAATGCTGTTTTAACACCTCTCTCTGGGCAGGTTAATTACACCTCCTAGACTCCAATTATGCAAATGCGATCAACACCTGGGGGCGACTAACAGATTATTTGGATTGGAGCAACATTCACCATATTTATTCCCAGATAATTTTTTGTACAAGTCATTCAGAATTGAGAAAGCTGGTCAGATAACCAGTGAAACATCTTCAAGATAAATGCAGCAAGTCCAGTTGACTTGACTTATTTTTTACAGATATACCATGACCTGGCATTGCCTCAAAAGATGCAGGCAACTTTGCTGCTGACCCCACCACCAGGAGAGGAAGAGAAGAGGACACAGCACCTGAATAAGGAAGGAAAAGTACCACTGTAAGTACCTGTTCTTTCTGCGTGACCTCTGCACTGCCTACATACTGATCTCTGACCTCTACATTACACCGCTGGCCTCTGCACTGCATACATACTGACCTCTACATTATACCGCTGGCCTCTGCACTGCATATATTCTGACCTCTACATTACACTGCTGGCCTCTGCACTGCGTACATACTGACCTCTATATTACACTGCTGGCCTCTGCACTGCGTACATACTGACCTCTATATTACACTGCTGGCCTCTGCACTGCGTACATACTGACCTCTATATTACACTGCTGGCCTCTGCACTGCGTACATACTGACCTCTATATTACACTGCTGGCCTCTGCACTGCGTACATACTGACCTCTATATTACACTGCTGGCCTCTGCACTGCGTACATACTGACCTCTATATTACACTGCTGGCCTCTGCACTGCGTACATACTGACCTCTATATTATACCACTAACCTCTGCACTGCGTACATAGTGACCTCTGATCTCTATATTACACCGCTGTCCTCTGCATAGCGTTACATACTGACCTCTTTATTACACCGCTGACCTCTACATTACACTGCTGACCTCTGCGCTGCGTTACATACTGACCTCTACAGTACGCATGAGTCCTAGCTGGTGTTATTACACATGATTTTTGACACCTACAAAGGCCTTCAAACCAGGGATGCCCTGATACCAGTATTGGTGAAAGTGCCCTGATTCTAAAAACCGATACCGGTGCTTTAATTTTTCACATTGTTTCAGGTGATTAGGTCCTACATTGCTGTATAATGTATTCCTGGGATTTGTAGTTCTCTATAGCAGGTGCCATTCTGCATTGCTGTATAATATATCACTGGGATTTAAAGTCCTCTAGAGCTGTTGGTATTATTCTGCATTGATGTATAATGTATTGCTTGGAATTGTAGTCCTCTATAGCTGATGGTATTAATCTACATTGCTATATGATGTGCTGAGATTTGTAGTCCCTCTACAGCTTGGAGTCAGTGGCAGAACTACCAGGGTCGCAGTGGTCGTGTACCGCACTGACGAAGCATCCCTCCTCTACCAGTGTGCTATAATTTTCCTCAACCCAGAAATGTATCTACTGCTTTACTTCCAGGTGTGCATGAAGAAAGGGGGTCATGGAAACAGCTGATTCGGATGACATGGCCCCACCGTAAGTGACGCGGTCGAGAAAATTTATTGGGCAGAGAAAAATTATAGAAATGTCACCAGCACACCAGCATGACAAATATGTCAATTTTAGTGAATCTTCATTTTTTATTTGTCAGAAGTCACTCAAAGTAGAATCAAGCGCTTTCGGGGCCGCACAGGGTCCGCTTCATCAGGCCTTTAAGCTTGATGCGGCGCCATCCGCAGTCACTGCGACGACCCACTTCTGCTTATGGGAATTCCGGTAAAGTGTGCTACAGGACTTTGGACATGTGAGAAAAATTATAGAACACTGACTTTGACACTGTCTGGCTCCTCCCACTATCCTCCCAACAACACACAGCCTAGAAGTCCGGTGGCCCACCGTGGGTGAGAGTGCCTAAGTAGTGGACATGAAGCGGAGGCAGGCCAGAACCATTTAGGAAGCCCAGTGGAAGGAGAGCACCATCCCCCAGCCAGTCACCCCTTTCATGGACTTCGTACTGAGTCCTCACATCACCCGACCATTCACATGGTCGGGTTACATGGATGGCAAAAGTGAGAAGTGGGGGCGGGGGAAGAGGCAATGTGGGAAGTGGGCCAAGTCACTGCACCATGGGCCTCTGTTGTACTTGCCCCCTGGGCTAAAAGTTGACAGTCAGCCCCTGCCATACACCTATAGATTATTTGCAGATTGTCAATGGTCAGATGTAAAAAGTACAACAGATGCCTCCATCTACGCTAATCTGTGTGGATGGAGGGATCCTCCACTGGGCCAAGCTTTAGTATCTTGCTAATTGGGCCATGCTGGTTCTCAAAATACCTGAACAATGTCTGCACCCAATCAGATTGTTCAGATATTTTGATACTGAGGCTTGGCCCAATGGGAGATTCCTCCATCCTCACAATTTAGCGTAGATGGAGGAATCTGACCATAGAAAATCTGCAGATAATCTATAGGTGTATGACCATCTTATAGCAGAGCAGATGGTTACATTTTAACAAAGTTATAAGAACCCTGACATATGTGATCCCTAGTATCTGTGACTTAGTTCAAGGTGGTTTGAAACAAAGTCTGAAAAATTAAAACTAATGCAATCATCACATCTAAGGATCAATAAGCTGTGATACATTATATTTTTATTCTTGGATTTGGATACTCTTAAAAAATTGTTTGTGTCTATGTGTGTACAATATATGATTACAAAAGCAAGTGGTTATTGAACACAGATGTTTTTTGGGCACAGACAACAACATTGTACTGCAGTTTCTAAAATAGATGACTAATACAGACTATGAACATAATTCAAAAAGTTTCAATATTGCTTTATATACAAAATAGTTACTTAATTAAATGTACAATACATCATTGCAAAAACAAGTTGCTATATTAATACAAAAGCACGTTGATACTGAACACATGTTTTTTGAGCACAAAAGTTAACCTTACACTGTACTTTCATACATACCTGACCCTCTATAAAGGTGAGGGTCAGGTATGTATGAAGATAAAATAAAAAAGAGCGCGCAATGCATGGGCATAATGAATTGTACGTTTTTCAGCCCTATTGACCGCACTGTTCCTCAGAGTGCATATGCAGGGGTTAATGTATTGTAAAACTCTCCAGCCTTTTGCCATCACTGCTCCTCAGAGTGCAAATGCATGAACTTCTGGATTATAACTCATCACCAGTACTGCTCCCCAAAGACAGAGTAAGCAGCTCAATTTGGGATGTAAGGTCCGCTTCAAGCCGTGATACAGCTGCTAAACATGCAGCATCCTGCGTCCAGCTAGTGGATTGCATCACAAGGATTGTACAACCTTTAAGCAGTACTTGGCCTACAATCACCTGCAGGATGCTGTGCCAGGTTTACCCTGCAGGGGCAGCAGTGAATAAACAGCAGAAGGATGGAGGTCTGAAGCCTTACACAGTGGTGTTGTACTTTATGAACTGTCAATTACTAGCCCAGTAATAGCACTTACTGGCCAGGGCAGTCCATACTTGGCCTAAGTACGGAGACTGACCTTTTGGCTGGCAATAAGGTCTCAGGGGCATGGTAGTTCTGAATAAATTGACATCATCAGTGACTTCATAGTGAGGCTGCATTGCTCATCCGAGACTGCAATTGCCTTGAGTTGGTACAGATCTCACCACACACACCAATATCTAATGTCACGGGGATGGAAGAATTCACAATCCTTCCTTCAACCTCCAAAAAAAAAAAGGGATTCGGCGCTGAACTCCCCAGCGTTTCCCGGCTGACACTATAAGCCACAAAGCCCTGGATGACAATTAAAGTTTTCTTTTCCAGTTTTCTTTTCATTTCCTGTGGATCAGCAGCAAGTGAGTTATCCAGATCTCATCCTGATGGTAATCCTTAAGAGCACAGAGTGCAAACACTCCTTGTCAAGAGAACATTTCTACATAGGAAGTAGAAATGGATAATGGTGTAATGGATATTCTATTGCATATATGTTTCCTCAGTCCAAATGGATTCAGGTTCCTAAATGGCACCCACAATTATCCAGGTTCGGTGATGGAAAATATTACCATCTATTACAATTTTTCTAGTTTTAAAGTAAGTAATTTTCTCTAGTTACCAGTGGTAGATTAGCATTGTTACAGCCTAATCTGTGTATACTTTGGTATCTTCCTTTCACCCCTACTGTTTTCTGTATATTGGTACAGTCTTCTGCTACTCCATCCCTCACTGAGGTAAGAGGTTCTCTATTTAACCTGTTAATGGCAAAGATATGAATGTCTTTTCACTCTGAGTATGACAATGAATCACATCCTCTATCTTGAGAAGGCTAAATAAGAAGGGTTACAGGGAAGAGAGGACTCAAATGCGTCATGTATAAATGAGATGTATGCTGTATAACACAGCTTGCATCTTGGTGTTGTTTGGGATTCCTTTTGCCTTGACCATTCCCATGCAGTGTATTTCACACCTCTCCTAGCCAGGGAGGCACCAAAAATTAAGCCTTTTTAAGAAGCCTCCAGCAAACAAAAGAAGCACAAACGCAGCCTCTTTATATTAAAGCTCATATATGAAAGATAAAACATGGATCCAGGGATTAACATATGGGGGTCCTAGTATATATATTCCAGACACCCTCATTAGACCCTCATTCCCAGTAGAATTACAACAGACAAGGCTGGGGTGTCTTTATTCGTTTAAGAGATAGACGAAAGTTGGTTATGGAGGGTCTCTACCCATGTGAGATGTCTATGAAAAGAGGCAATTTTGCTGTGTATGAATCTCGAAATACCATATCTGTGTCAGACTCATATACTAAAATATTAACCTTTTTGTCATATACTGGTGCTGTCCGTTGAAAAACTCCTCTACCAGGTGTGAAGTAGGTGGGGACTTCAGGTCCTTATCTCTTAGCGATTCCTTCTTTCCCATCCCATGTATCCCAGAGGCTGGGCTGCAAACTGAGCTGTGACCCACAGGTATAAAATATTTTGCAATGGTAACCAAGGTGTGCTTACTTGGGGCCAAAATCTAATTTTGAAGTAAGTGGCCATTTTCCTTGCCAGAAGCCCCCTGGGATAGATACGAGTGCTTCTGTAAGTAGGATTTCTATCAATGATCTGTTTGTATTGTGTAACTGTCTTATGTAACATCTAATTGTAAATATATGTACTGTGAATACTTTTTTCTTCATAATAGACCATTCATTTATTAGATCCTGCTTTTGTCTGGTATAAGAACCACATATGTTCCCGAGAATAATTTTATACTTTATACACGTTCGGCTAAGTTTAAGTTTTGTTTTTTTTTGTAAGCTACTCTTGGTAGTTTATACAAAGTTAGGAATTGAATGTTTAATCAGGATTGGTTTGGTGGCAGCAATCTTTAGATTAGAGAAAGTCAGTGGTGTGTAAATGGGACCTTTAATCATTATTTCCCAGTCTAGTGAATACAGATAGTTACTTTTTCTACCCTCTTACCACCGAAATAAGTCACGTGACCACTTGGAGTAGTGTACATACGTGACACACACTATTTATGTATATTTATGCAATATTTATTTATTTTTTACTTTTTTCTCTGTATTTAATTTTTTTCATGGGAGCAGATCACTTCTGGCAGTGATCTTCTACTACAGTGAGACACTGGGCAAACAGACAGAATTGTCACTATAGCAATGATCTACTGTTGCAAAGAGACACTTGAAAGAACTGTAACACAACATCCATACTCTGTAATGTCATTTGTAATGTCCCTACACTCCTGATGTTAATACAACATGCAAGTGTTGCGTTTACATATGCTTTTACAGCATGCTTCTATGAAGCAAACAGTGAAAGCATCGGAAGCCCAGGTTATTGTTTCAGCCTCTGGGCTTAGCACTGGATGCTGGCTGCCATAGATAGCTAGCAGTTCTAGATCAAGTTGCAAAACAGGCCCACCAAAGCCTATGGGGATGGCTGTTGTTTTAAATTGGTGCTTGGATGAATAGCAGCTAACCCAGAGCTATTTTAAAGTAGCAGCTGGGACCTAAAATGTTAAAACATTTGTGTATTTTTAATTTTGCGCAAATAGCAAGATTCAGCTCCCATAGATTTTAATACGATGGGCTGACCTCCTGCAAACTGAACTTTCCTCTGTTCCCTCATCCCTAGATATTAGGCAAACATGCTGCATAAGAAATATCAATCTTTTGAAATGTTATGAGAAAAAGGAGAGTCCATATGAGTCATGCCAGTTTTAAAATGTCCCTAACTTTGTTGTGAAATATGATCTTGATTTTTAAATAGAGTTGGAATATGTTTTTTATTCTTCTCATTATTAGCTTTGTTTTCAGCAGCCAGTCATAAATTATTCTTTTCATAGACTCTTTCATACAAAGATATTTCTAAGAAATGTTAATTATCAGCCTTCCATGAAAGACTTAATGAAGGGAATTTATCAAAACTGAAGCCGTCAAAATGTGGAGCAGCTGTGCACTGCAACCAATCAGCTTCTCTTTTTCATGTTCAAAACTTAACGGAACAAACTAAAGAGAGAAGCTGATTGGTTGCCATGCATAGTTGCTCCACATTATGTGTGCTCCAGTTTTGATAAATTCCCACCAATGTCTCATTTAATTTGCATGAATAATTTCTGATGAGCTTAAATAAAGAGGTCTACTATTTCATGCTCCCATTTATCTAGTTGATTTCTCACATAGTTGATGTTGTTAAGCAAATTGTCAAAAGCAAAAGATTGTCTGATTTGTATTACATATACAACACTCATTACCACTAGTAGATTATACCAATAAAGATACAGTTATAAGTAGACATGTGCACCAGCAAAACATTTGTTTCATTTTTCATTTGTTTTTAACATTTGTTTAGTGATTCAGATTTTGCGTTATTTAATTTTTGGGATTCGGGTCCGAAATTGAATTCGTTTCGGGATTCGGAAAAATTTGTTAGGGGTAGTCCGGTCGTTACATTAGGGGAAAAAAGTTTTAGGGGTGCCACCCATTTCATACCAGACCCTTTAGATCTGGTAGGAATTTTAGGAGGGACCCCCCCAAGTTAAAAAAAGTGCGTGGAGTAGGAATTTTAAGGGTGAACACCAGCCCCAAAAAATGGGGGGAAAAAACGTTCCTACCAGACCCTTGATCCGAGCATTGGCCCAGCAGGGCAGGAAAGGGGGGGGGGCGCTCGTGCCCTCAGCATTGGTAGGCACTTTAGGTCTGGTAGGAATTTTAAGGGGAAACCCCAGCCCCCAAAAATGGGGGGGAAAAAACGTTCCTACCAGACCCTTGATTCAAGCACTGGCCCAGCAGAGCAGGAAAGGGGGGGGTGATTGAGCGACCCCCTCCCTGCGCCTTACCAGGCCATGTGCCCTCGGCATTGGTAGGGTGTCCCAGTGCCGATGGGGGACAAGGGTTTCTTCCCCACAACCCTGACCCGGTGATTGTGGGGGTCTGCGGGCAAGGGGGCTTATTTGCATCGGGGTACCCCTTTAATTAAGGGGCACCCATATGCCCCCCCTGTGAATGAGTAAGGGGTTCTTGTACCCCTACCCATTCACTAAAGGCTTAAATCAAATAGTTAGTAAAAAGTCCAGACTTTTGATAAAATCTTTTAATTGGAAATTTTTCTTGACTCTTCCTTTAATAAAAAAAACTTAACAATGGCTCCATCGATGTAATCCAGCGTCAATCACGATGCCAGCCAACCCGCCGCAGTAAAAAAAGTCCCGCCGCAGGACGACCGTCCGAACACGACGAAAACTCAAGTCACGGCACGCTCCTGTTGATCCAGAGAAAAGCAAAAAAAAAATAGTTCAATTTGCTCCAACAGGAAAAAAAAATCCTTCCTGATCCCTTAAGGCAATCATATATTGCCTGGGTCAGCACTCTCTGACGCTTAATATAGCTATAATAACTCAATATCCAGTAATATTCTGTGCATTTAGGAATACATCCAGATTTTTTTTAAACAGTTAACTGAACTAGCTAGAACTAGCTCCTGGGAGAGTCTATTCCACATTTCACAGCTCTAACTGTGAAGAATCCTTTCTGTATGCAAAGGTTAAACCTATTTTCCTCCAAACGCAAAGAATGCCCTCTTGTCCTTTTTGGAGTGACCTTAAAACGGATAATTTGGCACCAAGCTCACTATATGGACCATTTATGTATTTATACATGGTGATCATGTCCCCCTCTTAATCGCCTCTTCTCCAGAGAGAACAAATTCAGTGCAGCTAATCTTTCCTCATAGCTGAGCTCCTCCATGCCTCTTATCAGTTTAGTTGCATTTCGCTGCACTTTCTTCAGTTCCACAACATCCTTTTTGTGAACTGGTGCCCAAAACTGAACTGCATATTCCAGATGAGGTTTTACTAATGCTTTGTACAGGGGCAGGATTATGTCTCTATCTCTGGAGTCTAGACCCCTTTTAATACAAGAAAGTATTTTGCTTGCTTTAGAAACTGTGGCTTGACATTGCATGCTATTATTGAGTCTATGATCTACCAGTACACCCAGATCTTTCTCCATCATTGACTCCCCAAAACATACTCCCCCCTAGAGTGTATGACGCATGCACGTTTTTAGTCCCTAAGTGCAGAACTTTACATTTATCAACATTGAAACTCATCTGCCAAATAGATGCCCAATCACACAGTGCATTCAGATCTGCTTGTAGGTTGGAGACATCCTGTAAGGACTGTATTCCGCTACGTAACTTGGTATGTGTATGTATAATATATTGCTTCTAAACTATGTGTAAATGTATCTTTTTCATCTTTTATTTTTATTTCACTACAACAAAAATGAAGAATGAACAGATGCACTAATTTACTGAAAATGATAAAAAAAGTTAATGTATAATATATGTGAACATGCAGCAGTTTAGATTACTATATAATCATACATTTTATGTTTAACATTAACTGATTTTTTTTTGTTCAGCAAGGCTTAGTTTTAGCGGAGCATAGCAAATGCAAAGCTTCTCAGTGCAATTGTGTCACTAGCCTCTTGCTTGATTCTCCAGAGGAATATATAACGAATCCAACATATGCTGGAATGATACTACAGCTGCTTGGCTTTAGGAAGGGCCTAGATAAATCATGCCAATGAGGATGTGTGAGACAGAGAAAGAGAGAGATAGAGATATACTATGATTCCCACACAGGGGTCAGTTTCACTAGCACACAGCAAGCTAAAGTAACTCTCCATAAAACAAAGGTTCCAATATTTAGTCTATAGAAGGTCCCTTTCAGTTGGAGTGTGGAGTATTCAACTGAGATTCAGTTGGATACTCCTCTGTTCCCCAGCTCTGGGGTCCTACATAGGAACAACTTCTTCTCTTCCAGGCATTTAACTCACTAAGGTTTCTGAACCTGGGATCATGCCCTGGAGTTCCAACAAATATTAAATTCTACTGGCAAAAAGGCAAAAGACACTTCCGTTTGTTATAACGTGGCCCAGCTTACTGATGGCAAACTTATCAGCTACTGGCCAGTCAACAAAAATGCAGTGTTACGACCAGTATTGATGGGCTTGTATGGGCAAATGTAGCTTGCTTTTGACATCAGTTTGAGATACTTTGAGATTATTCAGAATGTATTGCAGGTGCATTTGATCTTGCACTTGGTTCCAACTGCTTTTTCATTCCTATAGTCTTGTATGGGGAGAGAAAAAATGTAAAAATTAACCAAAGCCAGAGGCTCTATCTCATGTTACACCTCTAACACAAAACCCTTGAGTCTACTCAACAGGTCTGCCAGATAAAGTAAAACAGGAAACTCTAGTGCACAGCAGTCCGAGAGAGACTTTCATAAAAAGGCATTATATGCTTTCTTTATTTGGAGCCTTTTTGTATTTTTTTACTTTATTGTTAACAGACATTCACATTTTTCAGATTAGGTGAGAAGCAGATGCAACATAAACCATGGGAGGTATTTGCCAGCATAAGTGTCCATTTTGTTCTCATAACTAGGGTTGGGCTCGATGTTCGAGCCGAACGTTAGTTTGACTCGAACATCGGCAGTTCGTGTGCTCGGCGAACACCCGAATTGTCAGAGTGTTCGGCGGCTGTTCACCACTGAGCACCGTGGACACAGCACTGAGCCTTGTGAGCCGTGATTGGCTATAGCCTTGAACCTGACCACAGATCAGGTGCAAGACTTTGTCAAATCAGGGCACAGAGAACAGTGAGAGCAATGATTGGGCAAAGTCATGATGACTCTGCCCAATCATGGCACACCCTGTTACAACTGTAAACAGTTGGACGGAGCTAGCTGTCACTGCTAGCTCCGCCCAAATGTTTATATGTTAAGGCAACTGTCAAAATGCGGGTGTTTTTTAATTATTATTTCTATTTATTTTTTTAATGTTTTATTTTTTATTTCATCGAGTCGTCATTGTCGTAGACAACGCTGGATGTCGGGATTGACATTGGATTACATTGGTGTATCCATTTTTTGTTTTTGTTTCTAAATAAAGAACTTGTCAAAAACATCGCTTTTGTTTTTTTAAAAAAAAAAGGATTTTTTCAAAAGCCTGGACTTTTTATTTACAATTTTATTACAAACTTTATTGAATGGGTAGGGGTACAAGTACCCCTTACTCATTCACAATGGGGGGCGGCTTCTGGGTGCCCCTTTATTAAAGGGGTACCCTGATCTGAATATGCCCCCCTGCCCGCAGACCCCCACAACCCATGCCCCAGGGCTTGTGGGAAAGTGGTCCTTGTCCCCATCGGCATGGGGACAAGGTGCTTTTCCAGGGGCGACCCTGGAAAATCACCCTCCCAGTGCTGAGGGAATGATAGTTACCTGGTATGGGCAGGCTCTATTTTGGGGGTGGGGTTTCTCCTTTAAAATCCTACCTGACCTTTAAGGCCTGGTGTGACTTTAAGGGAGAACCCCACACACTATTTTTTTACATGGGTTTCCTCCTCAATAAGGAGACCGTAAGGGTCTAGTATAACTTTGGGGGAAAACCCCACACACTTTTTAGTTTTTTTTTTACACAGGACCTTCCTAAATATTCCTACCATACCTTAAGGGTCTGTTATGACTTTTAGGGGGCAACCCCACGCTTTAAAAAAAATGTGGTCCCTCCTAACATTCCTACCAGACCTAAAGGGTTTGGTATTGTTTGGGAGGGGGAACTGCACCCTTTAAGCATAAAAAAAACCAGTAATTTACTGCAGCAGGTTCTATACATCATACAGATTTGCCACTTTACAGGCAGGTTAAGGGGACCCGCCAGGCACAATATTTAAAGGACTTTTTCATTTTTATTGTTACTCTAAGTGATGTTGAAACCACTGCTCCTTTAAAAATTGTATTTTTCAAATGTTTTTTTTTCATTGATTCTTTTCCCCCAGGGCAGTACCCAGAACCCCATACACCTGTTATGGTTAATAACTTGCATATAAGCCCTCTTAAAGGGGACAATTGTTTTTGAAAGTTCTACCCCCCATTGACTTGCATTGAGTTTCAGTTCGAATGAGAACTTTTTGGATGTTCTAAAGTTCGAATTGGAACTGAACTCGAGCATGTTCGGCCCATCACTACTCATCACCCAAATTGATAATTCTAATGCCACTGGCCCAGAGGTACTAAGGCTTGGATTACAACATTGAGTCTGACCTACTGAAACAAAGGTCTTAATGGAGATATAATCTTTACAAGCATTTATCTGGTATCTCTAACCTCATCAGATATAAGTAGATATATCCATCTGACTTCATTCTTGAGAACCATAAAATTGAACCGTAAACTTTAAGACTACTACACTATCAATGAATCTCTTGCAATTTATCTTTTCACACTCTCCAATCTTTTCCTCTATAACTAAACTATTAAACCATAAATATAATGTTCCTTTAACATTTATCTTTATTACTTCAAACATCATCCAGCATCAGTGTAAAACATTAAGACATGTCCTCACTAACCTCAAAGCGAAATAAAGTTATATGAAAATAAATGTCCTTCTTTTTTCTAAACATTTGAACGCTTATTGGAAAGGTAATTTGCAGCTATATGTATATTTTCCGTTTGATACATAAAGAAACAGCTTTTAAACATTGGCATCTTTTTAGAACACAGAGAACTTTAATCATGCATTTTAATGATATCCTTACATACTGATTGCTATTTGCTTGTTACTTTATTTAGTGTGTGCTGTCAGCTAAAATGTGAGTTTTGATTAAATCCAAGGACACATAAATATGCCTGGATAACATGCTCATTTAAGGCAGACTTAACATTTTATCTTTTTTAGAAACTAATTATTGTGGCAATGTGGCCATTGATTTAACATTAATAGTATTGAGAAGTTTTGGGAATTGTTTGAAAGTAAAAGTTTTTTATGTTTTCTTCATACTGTGCATGTTTTTATTAACTAACGTAACAACCTAAATGATTATACATAAATCCAATAGACACATTAGTAAGATGTGGAAGATCATTAAAACGTTGATTTATCTGTATTAACTTCTATCATTCAGGCATTTGAATGGAAATTCCCATTTTGTAATTCACTGCATATCATTTTTGTATTTACAGTGAACACAGAATTGCTAAACTAAGTGAATATTTTACCCCAACCTCTGTATATCCCTGTTGTTAAAAAAACACCAGCTGTATTATCGACTCCAGTGCTTTGGTACAATACATTTTGCTGAAGACCCTCAGATGACCCCCCACTATCACTCTGCTAAAAATAGACCCCTATGTTTAAAAGTTAAACATAATTGATACCTGTATGTGTGGTTTTGTGTGTGTCTTAAATTTCAATGCATATTCCTTTTTATTCACTGAGGTTAAGGGTCAGTCCACCCAATATGTGTGTATGTTTATAGTTGTTATGGGGAAATTAGATTCTCATTCTCTTGTCCTTCAGGGACAGCAGCTGATGTGAATGGTTTAATTATTTAAACTGCTTGGCAAAACTGCCACCTCTATATAATTGAGCAACATAAATGTCATTTAAACAATGTTTTCTTAGTAACATATAATACCAAAATATTTTTTTACTCATCATATTCCAATAATTGGAGACTAACTGTTGATAAAGGATTAATGGTGTTATGTATTCTGTACTAATTGTGCTAGAATGAACAAATTACACTGACAGAAATTTAGAGCAAGGTTAAAACATGTAAAACAACAACAACAAAGCATGTGTCCTACCAAATTACATTCTCCAGGCTTCAGTAGATCTTTCTCCTTTTAACCTACAGAGTTGATCTGTGGATGCATAACCTGCTAGCTTAGGCTTTCTCTAACATGCTGCTAGGCTGTGCTGAGGGAGAATGCCTTTTTATGGGAAAATGCTGCATTTTTTGTCACTAGTGTGCTTTTTCTATTGTACCTGTGGTGGAAAATAAGGGGGGCAGTAGGGTGAAAAATACATATTTTTTCCAGTCACTCTAGTGTATAGTGGCAACTAAACCGTGGCTATTGCAAAGAAGCACAAATAGCCTATTTGTAAGAAACCCCCCTATGTTGCATGTTTTGTCTTTACTTTGTTAAGTGAAGAAGAGAAAAAACAAGTTCTTGAAAACATGTCCCACGGTGTCTGTGCGGGTGTATTCTTTGTATCAGCGCAGGCTCAGTAGACCTGTTCTCTTTATATAAAATAATAGAAGCAGCAGCACAGCTTAAGTGACAAGTACTGTTGAACTTCCTCTTTGTCTGTGCTTGTAGGTTCACCAATAACATTCATAATTCTGAGGTAGGTTTAAATCTGATTGGTGCTATGAAAAAGATTTTGGTACTGACATGATTTACGTAAGTGTGAGACATAAGAACATTTGACATTTATATTTGAGAAATGCTTCCCTGTATCAATGGAACTCTTTCCCACATTTTACCAGATTTTTGTCAAAGAGAAGAGAGTGGACTAGTCTGATTATTATTATCATTCAGGATTTATATAGCACAGACAGTTTGCTCAGTGCTTTACAATATAAGGAAGACATTACAATTTCAATGCAATTCAAGACAAGATGGTAAGGAGGGCCCTGCCCATGAGGGCTTACAATCTAAAGGGGAGGGGCAAGTAATACATGAGGAGGTAGCTGTGTGGGGATGACTTGTTTGACAATGCGATGGTTCAGTGGTTAGTTTGAGGTGGCATAGGCTTCCCTGAAGAGATGAGTCTTAAGGGATCGCCTAAAGGCAGTCAGAGTGGGAGATGGATTGACAGGTTTGGGTAAAGAGTTCCAGAGGATGGGGGAGACTCAAGAGATGTCCTGGAGGTGAGCATGGGAGGAGTTGACAAGGGAACTAGAAAGCAGGAGGTCTTTGGAAGAACGGAGGGGACGGTTAGAGTGATACTAGGGTAATGATGCAATACATGCTTGAAAAACTACAGTAAATAAGACTTCATTTTTAGTTTTGACTGGAGTGTACGTTCAACTATAAAATAAGTATTTAACACCATTTTGGGCTCTAATTTAAGTAGAAAATGGTGGATTTTTGGCTATAACATGTCTGACATGTAAGAATCATGCCAGATGAAATATATTTTAGTGGTGGGTTGACATATTTCTATGAAGACCGTGTGTTTTTGAATGGATTGACAATTGGGTGAAGGAAATGTGAATATGTACTGCTGGGGAGGGGAGAACTTAAGTAAACCTGTTGCTTAGGCATGCATTGTTGTTTATCATGTAGTGAGCTTTGAGAGAGGGACAGATTGTCATTTATATTTTTTTCAGTTAATTTTATATTGTTTACATGATCTTTTGGTACAAGGTTCTTTTTATTAATGCAGATTTGGAGTGCTACATTACATTTTGTAAGTGTTATATTTCAGCCTTGTGGAGAGCAAAAGAACAAAGACACAGCTTTAAAGAATATAATGCTATATTGTATGACAGAAGTTTTAAAGAATTTCCACAGATATTTTAGTATTAAAATGTATATAAAAACACTCTCCGTATTGCAAACTCTTAAGAACAATTTCCATATGCTTTTACCAGAAGATTTAAATTCTGTATATAGGATAAATCAAATGTAACTGAGAAATAGATACTTTATTGCTTTCCTACATTGATTTAAGGGAAATGGGTGATTGCTCGCATTAAGACAGTTTGCTACCAAGAGCATATAGAAAGGTTAGAGTTATTTAGATCAAACTATCTTTTTATGATCCTGATGCATTTAAAGTGTTTATCCGTTCCACAGTTCTGCTATCAAGAAGAATCTTACGTATGCTGCTGTTTTCTCAAGTTTCTGCATTGCTGCAGAACATAGATTGAGCTTGTCTGTTTGTTGCACTGATATTTTATATGTGAGAAGATGAGGTATAACTAGTGTGACAAGTCTTACTTTGCAAAGATTATACAAAATGGCTGCTATGATCTCCACAAGGCTGTTCTGAGGGGGTGGGTAAGCAGGCTGCTTATATAGTCCATGTGTTGCAGCTAAAGCATTGCTATGCATCCCTACCAAGAGACAATTACAGGACTATGAGTTGGATAGAACTGGTATCTGATGAAGGGGGCGTGACCCCGGAAACGCGTCATCACACATCACACAATCTCCTCTGCTGACACATAGACACGGCTGTGCAGCTTTCACAGACTTTTTCTTGGGTCCATGGACTTAATTTTTAAACTTTTTATACTTCAATCATGAATTTTGTGAGTATGTTTTATATTTACCTCCAATCCTGATCCTAATAAATTTGTCTGCACCAGGAAAGGCGCCCCTTGTTTGTGTTTTTTCCCTAGATTTTGCAGTCTCCCTGGCTGGTTTGGGGCAGCATCCTACAGACATTTTTATAAACGTGCTTTTATTTATTTATTCATCAATTTTTATTCATCTAATCAATTCTTAAACAGACTTTGATTCTGACTATACTCGTGTGTTTATTGGTTTGTACTGGTTGAGCAGTCCTCTCTGCCGCTTTTTTTGTGTTTTCATCTGGATAGAACAGGTGTACAAGACTCCAATGCTATGTGCAGCCCCACACACCAAATACTACAGGCTTAAAGGGAAGAGCCAATAGGCTACTTACTGAGTAAAGACCTAAATCTCAAATAAGCTGGGGAAAAGAGGAACAGAAACATCACTGAGGGGGAGCTCAGGAAGAGGAATGTGACAACAAGGTGTCAGAGTGGAAGATAGCTGGACTCGAAGCAGCTGTAAATGAGGTGCAACAACGCTGAAGTAAAGTATGTTTTTTCTTTACATTCAGTGCATCAAAGTTTGGTTAAAGGAAAACTACAGTGGGTTTTGGTCAATTTTATTTTAATTATGCAAGGTCTCTGTTAAGACCAGATATAAACCACCGAGGTGGGATTTACATTTAGCAGCCACCATTTAAGGATGCTTATTATGTGTGCTTATTCTTGGGTGCCCCCAGAAACTTAAAGTATATTTCCACTTTTGTGAAAAACAATAATGTGTTGAGCTAGTAATCATACACATCTAATATAACATGTATAAATGAATCACATATATGAGCCTTAAAACAAATAAGGCTTTTTGTTGCTGGTTTGTGTAGCTTTTTCTGTGTGTAGATCTTTCTTATGCCTTATTTGCTTTAAGGCTCATATATATTCAGTCGAGCCTCTAAATAGCGGATATTTTTCTTACATTTTGTTTTCATGATGGTCTTTTTCTAGATGAAGAGCCATACAGCTCTTTTTGAGCTCAAAACAACGAGTAACAAAATTAGTAGTAAAAAGACTCAGCAGAACAATAAAACTCTGCATTGCCTGCACCACCTACTGGATGCAAGTATCAAATATGAAATATTAAAAAACAATTTTTGAAAAAAAATCACACATTTTGTTTTGTCCTACATATTAAACAAATAAAAAAAGAGAAAAATATATATACAAAATGCTATAAATTACCTACAAAATCTGCTATAAAGGGCGAAGAGCCTAGGAACACATTTCTATTAAGTTGTGCTTCATAATCAGAAGTCCAGTTTAATGTTATTTTAATAGGAGAAACTGAAAATAAAGATGTATGAGTGATCTGAGTGGGAGATAAGTACAAGTCATTTTATTCAGTATAGAACTTAAGACTTTAAAAGTGTAAAAGCTAGATCCATTTGACAAGTCATGTCAAAAATAATGATCATCAGTAAACATTATAATGTGTGAGTCCTCTTGACCCTTTAACATTTATCTTTTGCTCAGATATTCTAAAATGAACTGAAGGTTACTACAAATTTTCTGCTCTTGCTTCTTAGCATTTTAAAATTAAAGGTTTATTGAATAATCATGTTGAGAGAGTAAAACAGCTTGCTTATATTCAAATGTTAAATATACATATTACACTTTGTTGTATTTTACATTTTAACTAATTAGCTGCATTTTTGCCCATGGTTTTACCAATATTGTATTGTAAAAATAACTTTCATTAAGTTACACCATATTTGCGCCTTCAAATTATTATTACTAGCAAGAGGAGTGCAGAGGGTATATCAGCTGGCAGTACACACACAAGACGAGTGCAGAAGGTATGACAGGGTAAGGTGTATGTGGTAGAGGAGTGCAGATGGAATGACAGTGGGCAGCATGTGTGGGAGAGAAGTGCAGAGAGAGTTTAAGTAGGCAGTGTGCAATGTGCAAAAGAGGAGTGGTATGACAGGGGAAGCTTTGGGCAGGAGAGGAGTGTGTAAGGTATGACAGTGGGCAGGGTGTGCAGGACAGGCGTGCAGAGGGCATGACAAGGGCAGGTATGTGCAGGAGAGGCATATGTAGAGTATTACAGCAGGCAGTATGTGCAGGAAAGGAGTGTGTAGGGTAATACAGCCGGCAGTATGTGAAGCAGGGAGTAGAAGGCACGGT
>NW_017306632.1:870625-895378 GCF_000935625.1 Nanorana parkeri
GGGGGGGGGGGGGGGCATGTGGAGGAGAAAAGTGTAGATGGTGTGCCAGGGGGAGAGTCGACTGTATATTTGGTAGAATATGTGAAGGAGAGGAGTGGGAGGGTATTACTACCAGTGTAACAGTTTATCTTTGGACAAATATTTAAGTATATGATCATAGCCATACAGATAAATATCAGGGGAGGGGGACATACTCCCTATAATAAATTTAGGCATGCATGCAAAAGCTGACTAGTTATAAAGTGGCAGCATACGAGCTGAACTCTTTTTACAAAAAAAGATATAGATGTTAAAACCAGTGTCCAGGATTCACAAGGCTAAAGTTGAAGAGGATTATTCTGGGACAGTGGAGGTGGTGAGGTCTGTGTAAGCAGTACTGCAGTGTACTATCATCCCACCATTTCCACTGAGGTTGCCAGCACTCTGTGAAGTAGGAGAGTTTCAGTGAAATTGGGAACAATGGAAGTTGAAAAGAGACAACAGTGACTGTTTTATGGATTCCGGCAACAGTGGATGTGTTGCTGGTAGATGGGGCAGTGCTTTGTTGCAAGTGATTGTTTACACAGGAAATTGGACAGAAGAGCTGATATTTCCACTGGGCTAGAGTCATAGTAGATAAGACTGATATAGTGCTCTGAATAAATGTGAGGGATTATCCCAACTGCACTGAAGACTGGATGCTGAGGGGTAACTCAAATGCTCCAGGCTCATAAGGGTAATTACGCATGTTCTAGGGACTAGCATGAGAGGGTTAACACAAGTTCTGGTGACTGGGTACTGAGGGATTAATGCAGATGAGCAGAAGAATAGGTGCTGAAGAGGTTAAAGCACTTACACCGGGTACTGAGTGCTGAGGGGTTACTCGATATAAGCTGGGTGCTGAGTGCTGAAGGGGTAAAACTATATATGTCTAGGGACTGAGCACTGAGGAGATAATGCACATAGGCTGAAGAATATGTGTTGAGGGATTATCACATATGATGGGGACTGGACACTTCCCTTAATGCCCAATCCCAAGCTTAGGAGTGTAGTAGAAATGTGCATTGTCTAGGTTTCATTTTGTGTTACAACCTCTTTATCTTACAATGAGTTCATTTTATAATTCATATGAGAGACTGATGTCCCCTCTTTCTGTACATAAATTGTGACTTTCTAAAGATAAATTGCTTTTATCAAGGCTGATAATATGTGTGACTGGAACAAATTGTCAAACCACAAGGTCCGATGTACATTAACCCTGATATAGATCTGGCCACTGGCCTTGTTCTAAGTTTAGTATAGGCTAATATTGTTAAAGATCTTGCCTTGCTTTACATGATTGCAATTAGCGCTTCAATGTATATCAGGAGACTAATTTTTTTAATAAAGCAGAAATATCTTGATGACTGACACAGGTGTGCCTGTTGTCTTTATTTCTCAATACAGCTGTATTCCACTGGTATACTTGTCTAACTGATTAATAACAGGTTAATTTCCAAGATGGGAATAAAGGCACCTGAGCTGGGAATTGGGCATTGAGGAGGTGAATGAGGAGTTAATGGTATTTCTGTGGTGGATGTTCACTGAAAGGTTAATGCACACACACTGCAGACTTGTCACTAATGGGTCAATACTTATACCCTGCTTGTGTAAAAATGGCTAGAGATCTCTGCATGCTGGAGTGGTCACCTTACTACTGGTATGAATATTGGAAAATGAGGTGTGTGTTGGGTACAGGATACCAGGGAAAGACCAGTGTGTGGCCTGAGACTGCTGCTGAACTAAGCTTCACTGTAAGTGCTGAACTTCCAGAGTGTGTGTGTGAGCTCAGTGTGCACTGTTCATGGGGAGGGCATGGACAGTTTAATATGCAGTTGTGTGCTGTGGGTGTGTGATTGCAGACTTACAGGACTCTTTTGAAGCAACTGGAGAGTGTGTAATGGAAAAAGGACTCCAGGGAAGGACCAACTTGTGTGTGCAGAAGGTGTGATATCACTGGAGAAGGACCAATAAAAGACTGACTTGCACAGTGGCACAATGTAACTCTAATTTAGGCATTATCCTCAATGTGTTAGTGAAATTGAAGCTACTGTGCTGAAAAAATGAAACTCTATATATAAACTCATATATTTAGGAATTATTATTAATATTGTTTTTTATTACTGCAAATAAAGCTGTACGAATGAAAAGATAAGTCCATGTCATTTTATTCTGTATAGAACTTTGGACCTTTGAAAGTGTAAAAGCTAGATTCATTTGACAAGCCATGTCAAACATAATGATCATCTGTAAACATTAAAATTTGTCCTCTTCACCCTTTAACATTTATAATTTTTTGAATTGAGAGAGTAAAACAGCTTGCTAATAGTGAAGATTATATATACACATTACAGTTTTTTTATCTGACATTTTGAGCCAACTAGCTGCATTTTAGATGATCATTTAAACAATATTTTTGTAAAAATATTTATGATTGAATAAAAAAATCATTATTATTATTTTTCAGGCTTTATTGACTGAAGGAACAAATCAACTGACATTTACCTTTGTACCTGCCACTGGGACACTCCCTAGTCAGGTACTGGTTGGGAAGGATGAACTGCCTAAAATTCTAATAGGCCAAGATGGGACAATGACAAAAAAGGTACTATTATATAAAATCTGATTAAACTGGCAGGCAAGATTCCAATTCCAGCTCAATACCTTCTACAGATGATAAATACAAGTGAAACTCGAATAATTAGAATATCGTGCAAAGTTCATTTATTTCACTAATGCAACTTGAAAGGTGAAACTAATATATGAGATAGACTCATTACATGCAAAGCAAGATAATTCAAGCCGTGATTTGTCATAATTGTGATGATTATGGCTTACAGCTCATGAAAACCCCAAGAACCCCAAATCCACAACCTCAGAAAGTAGATTATTACATGCAAACAATAAAACAAGGATTGTACATAGAACAATATCGGACCTCTGAAAAGTACAAGCATGCATATGTACTCAGTACTTGGTTTGGGCCCCTTTTGCAGCACTTACTGCAATTACTTTTGCACAATATTCTAATTATTCGAGTTTCACCTGTATATAGTGAATAAGTACAGTCTATAATGGATTTTAGACCCTGGAAAATCTGTAATTAAAGTAAAGAAATTGAACAAACTAAAAAAATAGTAAACCCCCATAAAAGAAAGTGCCAGCTAAAATGCATGGCTGGAGCACAACCCAGATGCTAAATTTTATGCAGCTATACTTCCAACTGGAACAGGTACAGTATAGATTCAGAAATGGAATGAACACAGCACAATAAATGTCTTTAGGATTTCTCATGGGTGGAACAAGGAGGAAGAGACAAATAGCAAAATCCTCCAAGAACAGTACCATAGTATTTGATACATTTGCAAAGTTATAACTGACCATGATTTTGGCTTCCATCTTTCTTCAAATAAATAGTCCACAAAGATGAAATCATAGTTGGATTTTCCTATATTGTTTTTAAATATTTTAGTAAGTACAATTTAATAAATTTTTATAGTTCTGCTCTTGTAGGTATGCATTATTTGTTTATGCCTTCTTGCCGCAGCCACAGGCATTTCTGAGCACTTTTAATTTGTGTCTATACCATCTAAGCTTTGAAACATGAAGCCACATTGAAGTGGAAGGGTCCATTCATACTGCAGACTAGGTGTACAGGAGCCTGTTGGACAGCAAGAGTGGAGAGGGTGGGTGAACATGATAAAAAAATGCACATAAACTGTCTAGCATCAGTTACACTGACCTGTTTCTCTGAAGTTATTGTTTCTTAGCTTGTAAAATACTCTTATTCTGTGACAATATACCGGTATTATGTACTTTTTGACTGCTTATACCATACAGGTATATCTGTATTGCTAACTGACTAGGACTTTAAGAGTATTACACCTTAATTATTCGTGTTTAGTTGCTTCCATTGTGTTTTGTAATTTTCACAGGAAGATGAAGAGCTGTGTTAAATCTGAGCTAAAATCAGTGATGCTGAATTTGGCACGGCCGAGTTTAAACCATGGTATTCTTATAACTGAATAGGCATCTAAAGGAGCACCTCCCCTAAAACGTATGCTCTTTCAGCAATTTGAAATAAGGATTAAAGGAGAATTATGGGGCAATCTTCTTCCTGCAGAGAGCAGCGACTGTCACCCTGCAGGGATTTCCCTTCCCCTCTCTGTTCCCTACAGCTCTGACTGTAGGGACGGATGGGGAGGGTCAAACTCTAAAGAGGCAGAGCCAGCTGTCAATCAGGTGGTGGGGTGGATCTCAACAACATTGTCAGAATGTTTTTCCTGGCCACAGCGTGGCTCTGTGCTGTCAGCATATAGTGGGCAATAGCCTGCTATATGCTGAGTTTTGGGTCACAGGAGGACATAATAAATGTCCTCCTGTGACCCTAAAAAGAACTATGGCCAAAAAAGTTTGGACCATCGTTCTCTTTGGAGTAGCTCTCAAATATTTTGTGAAAAACAATAAAATAAGATAAGACCACCAATCAAACAGAAATTATATTATATTATTTTCGGGTACTCTTATAGGATCTTATAGGATTGCATTTTTGATGTGTACTATAACTGTTTTATGTAAATCAGTGTGTTTCTAAACAATCATTTAGCTCACTTTCCAGTTCAGCTATGTTGTCCTAGATTGTTCACTTCTCCTTTTTTATTATTAGGAAAGCAACTAATATAAAGTATACTAAGCCCATTAAAGGAGAACAATGGGTCAGGGCTTTTCCCCATAGTTCTCCTTAGGGTAACGGGAGGACACAAACTAGCGTCCTCCCGTTACCCTAGGCTCAGTATACCCCAAGCTCGCGGTATACTGAGACGCCGCAGGCCGGAGGGGATCCCGGCATCGATGTCGATGTGAGCCCAGCGGACATCCCGGCATCGATGTCCGCCCAGCTGCGTGAGTGACAGCTGGCTCTGCCTATCTAGAGGCAGAGCCAGCTGTACCCGCCCCTCACCGTCCGTTCCCAGTCAGCGCTGGCAGATCGGAGCGGAGAGGGGGGAATCCAGCCCCTCCCCTGTCACGGCAGAGAGCCGTGACAGGATTGAGAGGTGAGCGAACGCTGATATATGTTTGCTCACCGCCCCGATCAACTGAGCCGACCTGTGACAGTCTCACTGTCACAGGTCGGCTAGAACTATGAGGTGAGTGAAAAGCACTCACCTCATAGTTCTCTTAAGTATAATGGGGGTGGGTATTCTGGCCCCATATTACCCTGAGGTGTTAAAAGCAGGATCCGTTTTGGGATTTGATGAGGAACCAGAGGTCACACAAAGAATACACTGAAAATGTTGATCCCTATCTGTAAAGTGAAAGTACAGGCATGGCTGCCATCTAAACTTGGCTTTCTAAAATATTGATTGCCCTTAATTTAGCTTTAATTTAGCTTTCAGTACTGCCTAGCTGTTCCACTAAATCCCTGTTTTAAACAGCCAAAAGTAATTTAAATTTTAGTTTAATTATCATGTTGCAATTGTGTATATGATGACTTATTGTCATGTATGATGGTAATGTGCAGGATGGACATAACTTTACAAGCTAAGCAGAAGAATGTCCCAGGATAATTTTTTGGTATTTTGTTTTAGCTCTATATGAGAGGTACATGTCACACACATGTGGTTTTTACAATGCAATGAAACATTTCTTTGACAAAATAAACATTTTTTAGAGAAGGGTACCTAGTGGCATTGTGAAGTGGACAAGGGGTGCACAACAGAGGTGGAAAGTAGAGTGCATATAGGGGTACAATGCAGACAGAGGAGTGCACAGTGGAGAAGTGCAGGAGACAGATCTCCAACATATACCTAGAAATAAATGAACAATAAAACATGTATCCCATACATGATTCATGAGGGTGCCAATTATGTTATAATGAATTACATCCTGATAATTCTGATGTATTTATAGTAAAACACAATACATTTCTTAATCCTATTGAATTCTTTTTGTGCAACATGCAAAAAACCACAGAACTGGCTTGTTCTGGTGGTTAAAACTGTAAGGATTATAACACGTCTCTAAAAATGTTTAAATACATTGTCCCTAGCTTTCAATCACATCATAATGTTTAATAAGCTATGTGTTTTTTTTTTCTGAAGCCTGCAGAATGTCAAATAAACTTGGAGATAAAAAACCATGAACCTTCTGAAAATATTTTAGATGCATTTCACAAACAGATATCCGGGGACAATTTTCCAAAGGAAGGGGCTGCATCAAACAGTATTGAGGAAATAAAACACAATGACCTTTTCATAGCAGAATTTGTTGTAGTAATGGACTCTGATGATGGTGAAGATGAAAAAATTACAAAAAAGAAGACAGAAGCAAATGACTATGAATTCATGAGAGCACACCATTCAACATCAGCACAGTCCAAAGCAGCTGTAGCAGAAACAAATGTTAATGAAATTGATGACCCTGAAGCACAAGAGTTCAGCCCTAAGGTGAGTGAACAGGAACTGCAGGTGCAATTTATTTCTTCAACCGCTACCGTGTTTCCCTGAAAATAAGACACTGTCTTAAATTATTTTTGGCTCGAAAAAACACACTAGGTCTTATTTTCGGGGTAGGTCTTATTTTTTATTTTTTTTTATGTACAACAATCCACACTTATTCATGTACAAAAACATGGTGATCAGGTCAATCAGGGGTGCCGTACCTTTCCAAGAGCAATTTGGTAACCAATCGCTGGCCAGAATGAGCGACGCGCGCTTTTACTATCGATTCCTCACAGGCGGAGTGCATTTGGAATCACTCCGCCTGTGACAGGAGCCAACGCTATAGAGGAAGCATCGGCTTATGCGGCTCTGCTCCCTCCGGTGCCGCCTCGCTTCCTCTAGCACTGGCTTCGTTGGCACCGCTGATTCTCTCCTGCCTCTCTTCAAGTTCCCCCCTATGTTACCATTCCCACCAGCCCTGGGAATGGTCACAACTAGGTCTTATTTTCGGGGTAGGTCTTATCTTTAAGCAATTCCCAAAAATAGTACTAGGTCTTATTTTCGGGGTAGGTCTTATTTTCGGGGAAACAGGGTAATGATTCCTTTTAGGACATTTAATACTTTATACAATTTATGAGTTTTTTTGTGTGCTTTGTCCAGATAAAATAAAAAAATGTCAAGCTATCTGTAAAAAAATTGAATTTTTATTAATTTTAAAACTTGGCAAATATACATAAGAATAAAATTTAGCAATATATAGTCAGTTGTAGGCCTATTTTTTGTGAGTTAAATTAAATTGATTTCGGATGTTGTGTATGAAGCCTGTGCCTGCATCAAGGACATTCAGAAAACGTATGGCATGTCTGTTTAAACAGGCCAACTGAAATGAACAGAACTGTGCATGTTTTGACATTGTAACTGCATTCTGCCAAGTAACATATTACCCTTGAAGTTTACTCTCCCCAGTTTTTCATACAAAAAATAAAAAAAATCTGCATTAATAACCATTAAATGGAAATCATCACTCATCACACATCAAATGTACATTAAAGCCAAACAGCTAAATATACAGATATATATATATATATATATAAGCTGTTTTACTTGACTGCGTTTCTGTTCACTCATTCTTGAATAAACACAGCCCTAGACAGTACAATCAGCCTGGAGGCCTGACTTTTCTCTACTGCAGTTAAGTAGTTAACTATGTCCTGTCCCTGCCCCAGTCTGTGATCGTAAAGTGAGCGGGGAAGCAGAACCCCACCCAGCTTGTCTCTTGCTAACTCTGCTCTCTCCTCCTGTTAGATGTTCCTTGTGTTCCAGCACAACTTATTGCCACTGTGTACTACATCTCCCTTTTCTTGTCCGAGTTCTGCTGAACATGGTATTGCTGATACAAAATCAAATACTTACACTTTTTTGTTTTTAAAGAGACATCTAATGATTTTAATGGACACATATCTGCATGAATTTGTGCTTTTTCTCTCCCTGGAGTTTTGCTTTAAAAGCTATGTAAACCCCAAACAAAAATGTAATAAATCACAGCTTACCAGTCCCTAGACGAGGTGACTGCATTCTTTTTTTCAGCCTTTCTACTATTTTCACTTTGTAATGCTACAAGTAAGACACTTCCTGCCCCTTTGTAGCTACAATAACTTCTCTTTTGTTCCCCATGGTCCATGTGTGTTGTAAAGTAGCCACCTCTCCAAGCTCGCTCCCGTGATGGACTGGAATCTCAATACAAATTAGTAAACTAAACTTGAGATTGTAGTCTATCACAGGAGTGAGCTTGTAGTGGGCGTTACTTTACAACACACAGGGACCATGGGGAAGAAAAGTAGCCACACTCCAGGAGGAAGGACAGTGTCAGCATGAATTCAGAGATGATTTGAGGATCTACAGCTGAGTGATACACAAATAAGCTACATTTTTCTTAATAGTTTGTGTGAAAGGAACCTTAGCATTCAATTTTTTGTAAAGGGCATTCCTAATCACCATTAACACTTAGCAAATATACAATAATGCACCTAGAACAACAACAATGCAAAGGGGTAACAAATATGAAATTTAGATAATTACCTGCTGTCTTTTGACCAGCCTTCATCAGCACACTAGAAAGATACACACATTATTTATACTAACTCCTTAAATCCTTTGCCTAATCATTTAATTAATAAGACACATATTCTACCATGACCCTCTTCTTCCACTGACCTAGTCTGGATTAAGTGGTCCAAAGTCACATACTGCAGTGCTTATTAAAGCTTACATAAATATTTTATGTTCACGTATTTTTCACCTGAAGTGGTTATACCAAGAACACAGCTGCTGCTACAGCTGTGTTTTTGGTATCATTTTAAACAGCCAGTGATGATACTGATGAACACTAAACTGATGAGAAGTAAAAGCTTTTAAAGTGTCGCCTATGGAAATTTTTGGGTATTGCAGTTTCATGGGAGCATGCAATTTTAACGCTTGACATGTATGGTATCAGTTTACCCAAAAAATTGGGTATTATATTCTGTTTCTGTGCACTAAATTAAATTTTAGTGTATTTTATCCTAAAAATACTGGTTGGATAAACATTTTCGCAAATACTGTGTGACATAAAACAAATGCAACTAGCATTTTGTATTGTACAGGGCCTCTGCTTTCAGGGCAGCTGTTTTCTAGCCAAAATTTCAGGCAGCAAGTGGTTTAAGAAGTAAAATCTTTTTTATGTTACAATTCCTGATGCTAAATTGGATTCATGGTCTAGTCCATTTATTCAGTTACTAATGTGCAAGCAGCACAATGTTCAAACAGAACAAAATCTATTTTTCATTGCTAGTTGTATTTATATTTGTACATATACTCTGTGGGGTTGATTTACTAAAGGCAAATAGGCTGTTCATGTTGCAATGGAATTTCATTGGCTTAGTGAATGTGATGGCAATTCACTTTACAAAGAACACCCAATTACATGCAGGGAAAATAAGAAAAAAAACAGCATTTTTGCCTGCACATGCTTGGATGATGAAAGTAAGCAAAGCTTAACCTCATTCACTAAGCTAAGGCACAATTCCCATACAAAGTGAAAATGTCTTTATAAAGCAAACAGCCTATGTGCCTTTAGTATATCAATCCCTATTCTGGGAAGCTGCATCTAGTAATATGTAAGATGCAGATTTATAGGTTGTGTGAGAAAATTGGCCCTAATTGCATTTGAAATCTTTTCATCTTTATTAGAAATACTTTTGTGCAACTTATATTTTACTGGATTATCATACTAGAAATCTGGCAATAAACTAGAAACAAAAGGTTAAAATATCAACATCTGCAATAATCACATGGATTTTGAAATTATTTGCAATTATAAATGTCATGCATGGCACAAAAATCAATTTAGCAAAACTGTAATCAGAATTTTTCAAATGACTGTAATTGTTTCTCTCTTTTTGTTTGTCTGTAGCATTTGTATCTGCCTGCAACTGATGTGAACTCATACAGATTTCAATTAACTAATCTCTCACACTCATCTAATGGAATACCAATGTATGAAGGGTGCATGATTCCTTCTGTGCCTGTGAATATAAATGAAAAGACAGAAGATGTTAAAGCATTTCCTCGACCATTGCTTTCACAAGAATCAAAATATTTAAATGTTTCAAACCAAAATGCACAACCAACCCACTCTCTAAAATCTCTACGTTATTCACAAATACAGAGTCAAAACACTGCTGCTGGCAGATGTATAAGGTCTAATGCAACATCACCTCTACCTATAAAAATTATTAAACATCCTTTATGCCGAAGTCCTAACCCACTGAACTCTCAGTTTTTTGGATCCTCTTCAACCATATGTAGCAGGTACGACTCCCCGTCTCCAGTTCCAAGACCTGAAGCTACATCTCGGCTTTCATTTCTAACATCTTTGCTCAAATCCAAGAAATCAGCATATGATAGAACAGTTTCTCCTGATTCATGTCATTCTGGAGTTAAGTTAACCTCATATTTTTACACGACTGCAAGAAATTCAAGTCCACCAAGAAAATCACAATCTTGCTTTGCCCTTAATTATCCAAAAGACTTCAAAATGCTAAATGTCCAAAGAAAAAATGAAAACCAAAATCAGTCATCAGCTTCAGATATTTTACAAAGTGAATCTTTATACCATTCAAGTTCACTTAGAAGCTTATCTCCAGAGTCAATACCATTAAAGTCATTTTCAGGCTCATTTTGTTCTCGAAAAGGGGTTGTGTCACCATTGTTGGAGCTGCCTTACCAGCCAAATACAATATTAACCTCTAGCAGAGAAACTATCCCACCTCTAAATGAAAAACCACCTTTGAACAGACAGTCTTACACACCTTTAAAAAAATATTCTGTACTGGAAAAATCAAGGAGAGTTGCATTATTTCCACCTCCTTTAGCTTTTCACAAGTCACACTCGAATGCTGCTAGCCAAAAACAAAATGTGATGCCATATGTAAAAAGATATGTCCCAGTCAAAGGCAATTGTAGGCCATCTTTTAGTTTAAATGAACATTTAGATCATAACGGTGCAAGTTTTTCTTCACCCATGGAAATCACAGAAAGCTGCATGTTTTCTCCATCTTATCCAAGCACTTACAAACTATCTAATGAAAATGTAGATTCAGAGTTTGATGTCTCCCCATCATTACTTTTAAGTTACACACACCATTTTGAAAGTTCTGAAGAGCAATCCAGCACTCCAATGTGCACATCACCTACTAACATGTTGAGATCACCAAGGTCAAATTTGTCAAGGTCCTGTCAACTGCAATCAGCTAGTTCATCACCTCAAAGTCCTAATCAGGAAAATAAACAGGTATATATTGTGCATATTGACTGCATTTTGCATGTATGGTAAATGGCCAGTGTTAACAGCAGGCTTTGTGTTACATTAAACTTACTAATATTTATTATAGGTCAGGCTTATGAGTGTCATCCAATATGTTGGACCTAGTCTTCACATTTTTCTTTTCTTTATATTTAGTGTGAGGTCCCCTGCTTTTTAATAACTAATTTGCTCTTTAGCATAAGGTAGGTTCTTCAGCTCAAAGCACATGCCTTTGAGCTGATGGACACTGGTCTCTTCCACAACTCAGTGTTCAAGAGAAGAGGTTGGTCTTTTTGTCCTTTTGTATTTGTTTTTAGGGGGTCAGTAAAGGCAGGTAAGTGCATAAACCTCTCCTCAAGTGCCACACCTGGACATGTGAGGTATGAAAGAGCCTGGAGAGTTTTCCCTCATGAAGGGGGGGCTTTTTTCACATTGTAAGTTCTGCAAACAGAATGAGGGGATGCTGTTATTTTAACTATGATGCAGAATGTGTTGTACATCTACCTGCTATATCTTCAGCAATAATTATGTGTTCAGCATTCTGGATATCAACAAACATCAGAAAATGATCAAAAACAGACACATGCACTCCCAATAAAGAGATACCAAAATATCCTTTACACTGTAAAAAATGTGCAATTCATTAGTATAGGGAGAACTTATAAAAGCATGGTTCTTTTGCAAAACCCAACAATCGGAATGCATTTTGTGCAAAGCAACATAAAACCCCCCCCCCCAAAGCTACTGGAAATTAAAGAGTATCTAAACTCGCATACAAAATGCAATGTTTTTCACCTTGCTAGTCCTTCATGGTGGCTGAATTAGTATTCTTTTTTCTGTTTTCTCTTTAATTTTTGTTTCATGATGCTACAAGTATCACACTTCCTGTGACTGCAAATTACAACACATTACAAACCAGAACACCACAGTTTAAAACTTGCTGGCAACCCATTTGAGGAATAAAAACAACAAATGGTTAGTACACATATAAATAATAAAGTGCTAGGGTGCTTAGTGATGTGCAGCAACAGAATGTATTGGCCTTTAGTTAGAGGACATAGAAGTTAAATGTATATGAATGTTCAGTATGCCCAAGTGAAAGCATTTTTATTAGGGATGCACAAATACCAGTTCAGATACCAGTGCCGATACTTGGCAATTTCACGAGAACTACCAGGGTTGCAGCGGTTGCAGCTGCGACAGGGCCCTGGCGCTCCACCACTATCCTGAAATCATATATTTAAATAAAAAAAGGTGTCAGTAATTGGTATCTGTGAGTACTTGGACAAGTATCTGTACTTGGTCAGGAAAAAAATGGTGCATCCCTAATAAATATATCTATACAATCTCAAATCATACATTAGAACAGGGATGCACAAATCCCAGGAGCCCGTATGCTCCTTAAAAATTACAGCTGCCCCCTAACTTTTGAGTTTTTGTTTAGTTTTGGAGCTGGAAAAGTATCAGTACTTGTACCAAGTACTGTCCTTGGTATCTGTGCATACCTAATTTTTATCCATTACCAAATTTTACTTTTACTAAACCAAAACTATGAGTACAATCATGTAAATAACCAACACTCAGATTGTGGGTCAAAAACCCAAAGCAACATAAAAACAAATGAATGAGCTTGGAACAATTAAATAACCCATCATCATTTTGTTTCTTTTAGTCATACAAGATCAAGTCAAGTTACAAATCTTTTGCTGCAATTCCTACAAATACATTACTTCGAGATCAAAAGGTTAGTGGGAGCTTCAAGTCATAGATTAACATCTATTTTGTATGTCAAAATATTGTATATGCATGCTGCAGCACAATCAATTCCTTTCAAGTTCTAATACAGAGATGGACATTTTTTATGATAAGCTCCATTTACAGAGGTGGAAGGACATCTATGAATTTTAAATACTGTTTCTATATATTTTATCTCAGTATGTACAGTACACAGAAACTTAACATACTTTTACAGTTTTTAATGACATTGTTATAGCACATTAGTCTGTCACATGCCACTACTTATTGCATAATATATTCAATGATAAATATGACATGATTAGATCATAAACAGTTGAGGGTGAAAACTAGCTCTGGCTTGGCTACTTTTCTGCTGGGCATGTTCAGAGGCTATGTGGGGTTGCCTTACAACTGAATGAGATTGAAATGGCAATATTGACATGAAAATGATGCTTTGAGTGCAAAACAATATAAATATGTATAGATAAGTGGCCAGCAGACAGAGCTCTCCGTGGATCAGTGCAGTTTCTCTGTTTCTGTTGGTATTTGTTGACATAAAATATTTTAAAACAACTAAAAAAAAACCTTTCTCCCTACACAGAATTGCCAGCTTTTTCTTACAGCTCCAAATCACTATAACATATGAGCCCATGCCTTTAGAAAGGGGGCTGGGTTATTCTTTCCTTCAAATTATTGACACTGGTAACCCAGCTGACCAGGGCAAAGGCTATAGGTTGTTCGTTATTTCTGTTGGTAAACCTGCAAGGTTTTAAGCCAAAAGTTCACAATTTGCAAACTTCATGAATCCTGAGGATTTGTTCTGAACCAATGGTAGCGATGAACCTGAACCCCATCCCTACTGCTAATGTTAGAACCTAAGGATAAACAGCATACCTGTCAATTTTTTACCTCTAACTTTTGAGGCTGCCCTGAAGCTACCCTAACAATATATATAGGCTTGATGCACCTGGTACTAAGAATACATGAGAAAAACCTGTAGTTCCTAACAATTAACCCTTCCTTAGTAAAATGTTTAGGGCATGCTGAATAGGCTCCTTAACATATAACTTCCAACCACAAACATTTAACTCTTAACCCATACCCTAAAACTTAACGTACCTAGCCCTGTTATTTTACCTAAACCATACAGGGAGTACTTAACTCTTAATCCTTCCCCCAACACTTCTGCTACACGCTTAGTTTTGTGCTGGGAACCTCTGGGTTAGTATGCAGGTCACACTATAAAACAATGCAAATTATAGGAATCATAATACCAGCAGAAACTGCTCTGAACATCTATGTGTAATCATGTATATTATATCAAAGACTTTACATAAGCACCTATAGTATTTTATTCCTCATAGAAAATTATTGTTCTTTAGGCAATTGATAAGCCTGAAACAAATACAACTACTGCAAGTAAAGAAAACGTGGATCCACATCAAGAGGTAAAGTAGTAATTTTTCCCAATCCAAGTAATGACCCAAAGTTAAACATTAATTTATGTTTTTTAGATGTGTTCTCCTGCATTACTTAGGCAACAAACTGAGGAGATATGTGCTGTCATTGATGAGGTGCTACATGATGACCCTCTGCCCATGGTAACTAATAACCTTCAATTGTTTGAACTGCACTTTTTTGCTTAATTTGTGTCCTACTTTGGTGCGTGATCACACTGTTCTTCAATGTGCACCAACCAATATCTGAACCAACCAGCGCCAGCACCAACCAAAACAATAGAAACACCATCAGGTGCACCCTAGTGCATGACTCTTAGTAGCAATGGACATAAAAATATCTCACAAATGATAAAGATGTATCACTAACACTGTTATGGCAAAAATGACACACCAATATTACTGCTCACTGAAGATGCACAGTAAGGAGGATCAAATCAGTCAGGATGTCAGAGCTAAGGATCAATAAATATGTTCCCTTTTTCCCTATACCCAGCAATACTTATGATACATTGACCCACAATTGCCCAGAGCAATTGTGGGTCTACTTTTTGAAGAAAAAGTAGAAAACAAAAAGTGGGGAAAAAATGTATATGTATTTTGTGATACTTCCTTTTCCGCTGCTTTCCTGGATACAAGCTCTTAATGTCTTTTTAAGGCAGCCACAGTTCTTAGGATAGGGGTCATTTCCACAAACAAATTAAATGGCTGCATTATAATTATTTCAGCATGCTAAATATAATATCTCCCCTTGGAGCCGGAGGAACTAAAGAACGCATTATTTAGAGAACACACAAATGGGCAGGTAAAGCTACCAAATAAAAAAAAATTGGGTTTGTACTGGCAGTACTTAATGCTCACATAAATGCTGAACACAGTAGCATATTATTTATTCTTTTTCTTGGATAATAAGATCTTAATTTTATTTAAAATACCGTATTTTGCGGTCCATAAGACGCACCGGACCATAGGACGCAGGGAGGTCCTGCGCGCCTTATGGAGCACTCGACAGACTGTAGCTTCTGACCTAGCTTCTATGACAGAAGCTGTGACAGAAGCTGCAGTTAGTGACCGCTGAGACAGGTGGCGCTGTGATTACAGCGCCACGGTCTCAGTGATCACACAGAGCAGACAAAGAAAGTCCGTTCTTCGTCTGCTCTATGGTGATCTCGATCGTCGCCGCTGCTCGGTTTTAATACGAGTGATCTCATTAGATCACTCGTATTGAACGAGCAGTGGCTCCTGCTGCTGAACTTGATCGCCGCTGCTCGGCTTTAATACGAGTGATCTCATTAGATCACTCGTATTAAATGAGCAGTGGCTCCTACTACTCGCCCGGCGCCCGAAACTGCATGTCTCGGGCGTCGGGATTCGCTCCATAAGACGCAGGCACATTTTCCCCCTCCTTTTGGGGGGAAAAAAGTGCGTCTTATGGAGCGAAAAATACGGTAATTAAAACTTAAATAATAATCAACACACATAACATGTAAATAGTTAAATGATTAAATCAAACAAAATAAAAGATATAACAATAGTCCATATTGCTATGTGCAAACTTGAATAATCAATAAATCCACTGATCACTGAGTACTCCAGTTGCAATCCCACCATCTGCTGGAATAGAACACTTGCATTGGAATTACCACCTGTGTAAAGGTAAGTAAAAAAAGCACATCATAAATTCCTCCTTATGGAATCAGACTTTTACCTCTATGGTAGGAAATCTAGTAACAGATCACGTCTCTAATAAAGTCCATGATGAAGTCCAGGTGATAAAATGCTTCTAACTTGGAAATGTTGGTACATGCCCAATACTGAGTGTGAATGGGGATTCCGGTTGTGATTTGTTACTAGATTACTGTAGATCTGTATGCACATGCAATTATATGATAGTAATGTATGCACTTATGTCATTGGAATCTTGCCTGCTGCTCGCGGTATACTGAGACGCCGCAGCTGAAGCGGATCCCGACAATTGTGCCGGGATCCGCCCAGCTGCGTGAGTGACAGCTGGCTCTGCCTATCTAGAGGCAGAGCCAGCTGTACCCGCCCCCCTCCCCCCCCCGTTCCGCCAGTCAGCGCTGGCAGATCAGAGCGGGGAGAGGGGAATCCAGCCCCTCCCCCTGTCACGGCAGAGAGCCGTGACAGGATCGAGAGGTGAGCGAACCCGGTATGTGTTCGCTCCCCTTCCGATCTACTGAGCCGACCTGTGACAGTCTCATTGTCACAGGTCGGCTAGAACCATGAGGTGAGTGGAAATCACTAATCTCATAGTTCTCCTTTAAAGAGGTGGTAAATTTGGTGTGGTAAGTTCCAGTGCAGCCAGTGGTGGAATTGCACCTTGAGTACTTAGTGATAAACATAGGTGGATGTATTGATTCAAGATTGTATATAAAAACATGGATTATTGATCATGTTTTTTTGCTTCATTTACACATTTTATTTTTTACACATTGTTATCATGCCTGTAATGCCTGATTTCTTGCTATTTGAATATATTTTTCTAAGGAGTGAAGCACATATTTAAGATATTTATGTACATAAACAGTTACATGGTGGCATGGTGTTAGTATACTGTATACTAGTGAGTTGAATTCATTTAAACTTAAAATCTCAAATTATTTAACCTAAAACTGTGCTTACTTACTGTGATTGCTTATTCACACATAACCTCTGCTTTAAATTGAACACATACAGGATTATTCACAAAAGGGTGAAGAGTTTAGAGAAGGAGAAGTGAACACACTAGGACAACATAGCTGATTTGGCAAACAATCTCCAATTCATCTGACTTTCCAGTACAGCTGTGTTGTCCTAGATTGTTCACTTCTCCTGCCTTCTTTAAACTCTTCACCATTTAGTGAATGACCCTGTTAATTTACACTGACATTTAACACTTCACTTGATCCTTAACACTTCACTTGATCCATATAACCAAACCAAAGTCTGAGATTGCATTCACACCACTGCATGTGTCAATATTTATGGAAGTTGCATTTTCCTGCAAATGACTCCAAAAAATATAGTTGACATCGTTTTTGTAGTGCACTACATGAAAAGCATAGATGTGATAATTGACCTTAAGCCTAAAAAGGAAATAACATTAAGTTGCCTCAACCCTAACACTTACTTTACCTTTCACCCTTAATGCTAATCACAGCCTTAATCCAGTCCCTAACCATAACCACCAATACTAAATGAGCCCCTGCAAATTTGAATTTTATTTCTACTACATAAAAGGTACCAAGCCATCTGCAGGCAACACATGAACTAAAGGCTCCAGGCCCAGTGGCAGAAACAATTTGTGGCGAGATCCTAGAGTTGATGAAAACAGACTTGAGGTTCAGATAAATTTTTACCACTGACATCTGGAATACACTTTAGCTTAATTGTATTTGCCCTTAGCAATAGAAGCAGTTTTGAAAAGTATATATTTCTAGCTAAGATATGTTCTTTGTTACCAAGCAGTTCAGAATAAATAAAGTTTTTCTTGTGTTTCTTTCTTTTCTTGTGAGCATTATAAAGCTGTATCAAAACCTACAATGAGGAAGAGAGACTCTAAATCTGTTAGTGTAAGTATTCTACAACATACATACATACATACTGTTGCAGAGTATATACAGTTCTTCATTTGCTATGTGTGGTGTGAGAACGTATTGTTTATTATGGTTTTTCTGTTATTTTACCTAGCTAATAGCAGTTAGTCACATTCAGTTGGACTTGATCTGTAATGTTTCTCCAAGCTGATTCCTTAGTTCCAGTGCATGCCAGGAAGATACCCTATAATTTATAACCATGCAGGTAGCACAGACGCTTTAATCCAATCACTAAAAAAGGATAGGAGGTGTGAAAGTTGTGGAATCACCCGTGTCTAGTTATGTAATACCATCGTCTGTGTTCCCTGGGGGATGTTATGCAACATTGGGCTGAGATGGTAACAATAACCACAGAGTCAAAAGATGGCCATATAATGTGCAAATTCCTAAAGAAACAGCCAAAATTCACACCATGAATGCCACTGTCAGCACTCTTGTGGTTGGCATCGCTTGATCAGCTGATCGAAGTAGCTGGTCGGAAAATTTTCATACGAACCGTGACAGCAGTCAGTGAGCTGCCGACTCGGTCCGGGTATCCTGACAATGGCTTGCGGCCACTGTCTGAATACAAAAGAGACAGCGGTGATTCCTCAATCAACATGCCCGTAGCATTGATGGAGGAATCTGCTCTATTTTTTCCATTCAGCCCTCGGGTTGAATGGAAAAAATAGAGCAGTGTATGGCCAGTTTTAAGACAAAGAACACAGAGGACTCAGGAGTTCTTTGAAAGTTTTTGGTTACCCAGACTGGGCGGTTGTTAAAACATCCCCGAGGTCAAACAAGAACACAAGATCATCAAACAGAGGGGACAAGCAGAACACACAACGTAATATAGTTATCCTATATATAGCTGAAGTGTCAGAAAAACTCAGAAGAATCTTTAACAAACACTACAACCATGTGTCCTTCAAGCCCAGCAATACACTAAGACAGAAGCTTGTACTTCCTAAAGACTGAACAACCAAACACACTTTTGGGAGACAAAACAACCTCTCAACAAAGGAATCTCCCCACATAGAAGAATTAATTCTACAGGTCAAGACTCACATGTGCACATTTTGGATAGAGAGGTAAACTGGTTCACTAGAAGTGTGAAAAAATCAGCCAATCACAGAACACCAACTGTATACGGAGCGCCTCCAGGTTGCCATATTGGATTTAATTTTTTGGTAAATTTAGAACATCACAACATCTACAGTTTTAAATGGAAAGGCAATTTTTAATAACATTAAATTACAGAATGGCTTGTGAGACAATCATATATGCTATATTACAGATTTTATCATTTTAATATTTTTAAAGTGTAGTTATCCTATAACTACATAAATACAATTCCTCCAACGTATTGCTGCATGCATATGGTAAATTTCAGCTGCATAGAGATTTACAATTGCACTACAGCAACAACATTGCAGTTTAAAGGATCACTCTACCCAAAAGTGATATTTCAGATTTTGGTAAAAGGTAAAACACAGGGAATTCATGTTGCTGGGTGCACCAAAAGATGTAAGAATTCAGGCAATGACTTTACTACTTCAGTCTATAACTTAAATATAATTTTTATGTGTATGGTGAGTAAGGTCAGTGAATAAATTTGGCACTCAACACATGAAGACTACACTGTGCATATGCCACCAGTCCATAGGAGGCATCAGGCTGTCTGCTGCAACATTCATTTCCTTAAGATCAGAGAGATTATGTTTCATCCGTAATAGAATTCAAAATATGAACTGTAAGGAGATGGAATATATCCCTTCTTATAGTAGGTGTTATGAGCTATGTGGAGATACAAAATTGTATGTTTCAGTTGCACAGAACTCTGTGGTGACCAACAAAATGGTTAAATGGGAGCATCTCACAGCAGCCATTTAGTGCGGGCTGATGTGCTGATGTTAGAAATCTTAACTCCAACCCAGCTATCAAAATGAGCTGGTCCATATAACCTATGGCCACTTCAGGAGACGAGAGCATCTCCTCCCAAAACATGAGGTTACACCTCCAAAGGTGATTGGCCAAAGGGGATAGGTTAATTTCCGCCATAAATTAGGTACTCTGATATATGAACATTGTATTGTCTTACACTGAAAAGTTTATGCAAAGACATGGCATGTGTGAATTTCCAGCAATCTCCCACCAACATGATAACACAATACTGCTAATATTAAAGCTGCAATGGATTATATAAACTCACATTAAGGTAACCTGAATAGTTCTTCAGATGTCACCACAGCAGCAATATTTCATGGACAGCTTAATTGGTTGATGCTTAATAATTTCCCTTGCTACCTCTAGTTACTGTGAAAGAGTAAAGAAAATGTGAATCAATTAAAGATCTGCACTCCTAATCTATCCTAATATAATAATTACCTAAAAACAGCTGTGCAAAAGAGTGACCAGACTCAATCAACACTACATATAATGCCCAGCACTAAAATCTATAAACAAATCTTATAAAATAACCTTATAAAATCTATATAATATAAGGAATAAAAAAACTCTGTCCAAAACAATGAATATGAAGAGATGAAGTCCATCAGAGCATTCAGTGGTTAGTATCATACAAGGTGAGGTGCAAACAAAGGTTTCTTCATATACAGTAGGTATGTATAAGATATCTTCAGATGATAACACCTCTCACTATCTTTGTGTGAGCCAACCGACATAGACTGCACTTAACAGATTTGTTGGACCAATAGATATAACATGGCCAGGGCTCTGTGCTTCTCACGTCCACACTACTCTTCTCCCAGAACCAACCACCAAACTGCTCATAAAACAATAAAAAACATCCATAACATAATCCAGTAAAATAGATTGTTTATTAAAAAAGATTTAAAACACTCAATCCCAGCCAGGGAAGTATAAACAATCTTTCCTTTGGTTTGATTTTCCTGCTGTAGGGCAACACAGACTCTACAGTGGGAGATTAAGTGTACAATAGCTCTACTATACATATGGATATGTATTAAGTTTTTTGAAAATGGCCTTCATATGCTCGTCATTTTGTTATTAAAGGGTAAAGGACTACTCACTAGTATTGCGTGTAGTCTCCCTGCAGAATATCTTTTATCCACTTCTGACTTAGCATGCCTTGTTTTTCACTGTATCTATCTGGACACAGCCATCTTTGTAGAGGCAGTGGTCTGCTTCCTCATGTTAGAGCCTCTGTCAAAGAGAACAGTGAGCAGCACTGTGGCGACATCACCAAATCTCCTGTGACTAGTAGTCACAAAAAGCATTGCCTTAGATCTCACACTACAGATATAAAGCTATAATGTTGTAGGCACAAGAGAAAAGGTAAATTTTTCAGGGTACTGCTTAGGTACAATTAACATTTCTACAGTTTCCCTACAATGTGGCAAAACTTCCTTTTTAGTTCAGTTCATGTTTAAGTAAGAATGCTACCAAGAATAGTATTTTTTCAGACAATGGTGTGCTGGTTTATGTTTTCATATGTCCATGTTAGTTTCTAAAATGTTATATTTTGTTTGTTTATTTGCTCAGATACTGAAGTCTCCACCAAAATCAGCTGGACGAGAGACAAAATATGTAAGTGTTATGCTTATGTTTTAGGAAAAATGTTTGTTTGAAAATTCTGCATGAATTCTCCTAAAATGTGATCCCATCTTTATATATGTTAAATAACAGCATCTGAATGAATTCTCCTAAAAAGTGATCTTATGTTTATATTTGATAAATAACAACTTCCACCCTAATCTCCAATTAAATAAGATAACATAAAAAACTGTTTGTGCGTAAATCCAGCTGCCAGCAATTAATCAGAATACTTACCAACGGGGGGGCGTGGCCAGCAGCCGAATGTGAGCAGACGTCTGTAGGGGAGCTCTCCCGCACTTTATCCTGAACGATACCCGTCGGTCTTTCCCGTACCCGTCTATCCTGCACGAGCCGATTGCCTAGGTCTCGCTGACGCCTGCACTCCGTTTTCGGGCTTCCTGCAGCCACATTGAGAATACTTACCAACATCAACACAATGTTTACTGCACTGATTGGCCATCACCGAACCACTGTCACATGATACTTCTCCAGCACAGTACTCTGTCACAGCAAAGCCTGGTGGATGAAGCACATAGACGACTCATGAGCACACCCTACTGGCGGAAAGTAATAACTAATTTGAAAACCCGACTAACACTGTTTTATTACAGGGGGTGTTAGGGGGTAGACCCCTACATGTTCATACATTAAAGTTTTAAAATCCTTGAAAGGTGGCTGTGCCAAATCCTGTATCCATACATAGTTATTGCTTTGCCATTGGTTGTGCCAAATCCTGTATCCATACATAGTTATTGCTTTGCCATTGGTTGTGCCAAATCCTGTATCCATACATAGTTATTGCTTTGCCACTGCTGTTCAGCCGTTTAACCACTCCCATAGGAATAAAATACCCTTTTGGTAGGTCCCTTTAATTATAAAGGTCATATGTTTACTCTCAGGTTCTAATATATATCTGTTCAGAGGTTAAACTCCTATTGCAGTGGTATACATAAAACAAACACATCTGACATAGCATAATCTTGTATGAAATGTTTTGCAGTATAACATAAGATAAAAATCAAGGTGAATCCTGATGCCTTTAGGATCCATCCCATTTCTTACAATCCAACAGACAGCATGCACCTGTTGACATGTCTTACCAAACATGTAAAGGCACATGCATTCCACTGTAATGGGAGTTGAACCTCTGAACCAATACATTAGAATATGAGAACACATGCTCACCCAAGTGCATATGACCTTTATAATTATCAAGATCTTAATAAATTTGTCTGCACCAGGAAAGGCGCCCCTTGTTTGTGTTTTTTCCCTAGATTTACAGTCTCCCCGGCTGATTTGGGGCAGCATCCTACAGACACACATTTTTTAAACGTGTTTTTAAACGTGTTTTTTATTTTACTCATTTACCAATTTTTAATTCAATCATCAATTTCCAAACAGACTTTGATTCTAATTTTATTCATGTGTACATTGGTTTGTACTGGTTGAGCAGTCCTCTCTGGCGCTTTTTTGTTTTTTTCTTTATAATTATCAGGTCTTACTAAAGCTGTGAGTTGTATTATTATGGGAGTGGTTTATTGACTGGGTGGAGTGACAGTTCCATTGGGGTTTATCTGGTTAAGGGCAGCACTGGCTTTATCTTTATATATGTCATATAATAATAGAGATTTTTTTTTCTTCTTACAAAAGACACATGCAACATGATATAAAAAGGGGGCATTTTTGCCCATTCTCGCATAATAAAACATTTCAATTCATGCATATTTTTGAGATATCATGCTTAAACAATGGTGCCATAACATTTTAGTGTAATCTTCATTCTAAAGCAACTGTGTTGTTAATTTAATCCTGAAGCATTTTCATGTGGCATTGCCCAAATTACTGCAAAGCAGGCCTATACTGTTATACTACCTTCCCTATGCCTCACAGTTGAGAAATTATTTTTGTGTTGCATGCAGCATTTTGTGTTGTTCAAAGCTGTGAACATTGCTACAGATGATCTATAAAATATCTAGGTGGTCTTTAGAAAACTTAAGACAGGCATGAAAAACAGTATGTATCAGTTTTTTCTTATGCATAACTCATATAAACAGAACTCTAGGGTTCTTTGTATTATTCCCAAAATATTTTATTTAGGTTTAAACAAGATCACCATGTGACCGTAAGAATACAGTACATTACACGTATTTGTTCTCTTTTTTTTTTTCTTTTTGTTTCTCATGGTTCGTTTACCAATCATCCAGAAGTATAACATGCAGTATAACATGACATTATGCACAGCGTCTTGGTCTTCTATATGGAGATATACCTGTGAAGATTTAAGAGGGGTGACCCAATGTCGAGATTCCTAGCACATTATTCGTTTGTAAGGGAAACACTATATGCTGATCTAATTGTCCGCTAGGTACTAGGGGGTTGTAGAAGGAGTATGCCAAATAATTATAGTTAAATCTCCTTTCACTTCTCCCTATCGATCACAGTTTACTCTTATTATCTTCCAGCAGTAGACATCATATCACATTTTTTCTGCTTTTCGAGGTCAGATCAAAGAGAGTTATTCAAAAGGAACAAAGAACTTTCTCTTTAACAGATTATAAACAGAAGCCAAATACTATCTAAGTTACAGTCCTACCTCACCAACCTTTGCAGCGCACTCTCGTTGAATCCTTCCATTAGTCTCGTAGCCTCTTCCCCGTGTCCTCTCCACCGCATCCCCAACCAACTGCCCTGATGGGCTTAGCGCCCAAACAGAAACACACGGTAACCTGCGATATAGATTGATGCACGGGATAACTCCCTCTGTTTCAGCCCATCTCCCTTGACGACACCGTTAGTCAGTCCGCAAGTGCAAATCTCCCTAGCGAGCCTTGTAGTTCCCCCTCCAGATACCAAGTAGAGTACCTAAAGGGGCGAACCACTTCCTTCAATTCTGCATCCTGTAGGCGATACAGGAGAAATGGACTCCATTGATTGAAAAATTTGTCTGTGTACGGGTCCATGTCCATGACGGATTCCAGGCGCTCTTGCCACATCAAAGTGGTTACCGAATCCACAAATAGTTTCAAGGGAGGTGGGCTAGAGTTCAACCAAAATTTCATCAGTAATCTTCTAGCTAATAAGAGACACTTAAACAGCCACATCCT
>NW_017306632.1:896812-907758 GCF_000935625.1 Nanorana parkeri
TGCACTGCTATAGCACTTAAAAGGGCCTTATTTACCGCAACCAGGATGGTGGTTCGTAAATGGATCTCCCCGTCACCTCCTACATTGAACTCGTGGGTAGCTGAACTGGATAGGATGGTAGCGTACGAGAGGGTTACTTTTAAACAGAGGGGTACCTTGCCTAAGTTCCACTCTATTTGGGACGACTGGCTGACGTACAGGGGTCATGACCTCTCTGATTAACCGGCTTGCACGCATTCTCACAGTGGATACATACAGCTAGTCTTGGCTTCTATTGCAAGTAGTCATGTGTTCGCAGCAGGGGGTGTCGGTTCTTCGCACAGTGGTTTATAGGTTTTATGTCTCTTGGGGGGCTTGGTTTAGTTTATGCTCAACATAAGCTCACACAAGTGGTCAGCATGTTCTTGTCGAATTTCACTATCTGCATGACATTATGCTCCCCTTCCCTCCCTCCCCCTCTTGGATTATTTGTCTGCTGGCTTGCTACTGGGTTTTTGTTTTTGGTTTCTTTTTTTGTTTTTGTTTTTGTGTTTGTCTACTGTACGTGTAAAATGTGTAAAATCAATCAATAAAAACTATCTGATTTAAAAAGAATACTTACCAACATCAACACAATGTTTACTGCACTGATTGGCCATCACCGAACCACTGTCACATGATACTTCTCCAGCACAGTACTCTGTCACAGCAAAGCCTGGTGGATGAAGCACATAGACGACTCATGAGCACACCCTACTGGCGGAAAGTAATAACTAATTTGAAAACCCGACTAACACTGTTTTATTACAGGGGGTGTTAGGGGGTAGACCCCTACATGTTCATACATTAAAGTTTTAAAATCCTTGAAAGGTGGCTGTGCCAAATCCTGTATCCATACATAGTTATTGCTTTGCCATTGGTTGTGCCAAATCCTGTATCCATACATAGTTATTGCTTTGCCATTGGTTGTGCCAAATCCTGTATCCATACATAGTTATTGCTTTGCCACTGCTGTTCAGCCGTTTAACCACTCCCATAGGAATAAAATACCCTTTTGGTAGGTCCCTTTAATTATAAAGGTCATATGTTTACTCTCAGGTTCTAATATATATCTGTTCAGAGGTTAAACTCCTATTGCAGTGGTATACATAAAACAAACACATCTGACATAGCATAATCTTGTATGAAATGTTTTGCAGTATAACATAAGATAAAAATCAAGGTGAATCCTGATGCCTTTAGGATCCATCCCATTTCTTACAATCCAACAGACAGCATGCACCTGTTGACATGTCTTACCAAACATGTAAAGGCACATGCATTCCACTGTAATGGGAGTTGAACCTCTGAACCAATACATTAGAATATGAGAACACATGCTCACCCAAGTGCATATGACCTTTATAATTATCAAGATCTTAATAAATTTGTCTGCACCAGGAAAGGCGCCCCTTGTTTGTGTTTTTTCCCTAGATTTACAGTCTCCCCGGCTGATTTGGGGCAGCATCCTACAGACACACATTTTTTAAACGTGTTTTTAAACGTGTTTTTTATTTTACTCATTTACCAATTTTTAATTCAATCATCAATTTCCAAACAGACTTTGATTCTAATTTTATTCATGTGTACATTGGTTTGTACTGGTTGAGCAGTCCTCTCTGGCGCTTTTTTGTTTTTTTCTTTATAATTATCAGGTCTTACTAAAGCTGTGAGTTGTATTATTATGGGAGTGGTTTATTGACTGGGTGGAGTGACAGTTCCATTGGGGTTTATCTGGTTAAGGGCAGCACTGGCTTTATCTTTATATATGTCATATAATAATAGAGATTTTTTTTTCTTCTTACAAAAGACACATGCAACATGATATAAAAAGGGGGCATTTTTGCCCATTCTCGCATAATAAAACATTTCAATTCATGCATATTTTTGAGATATCATGCTTAAACAATGGTGCCATAACATTTTAGTGTAATCTTCATTCTAAAGCAACTGTGTTGTTAATTTAATCCTGAAGCATTTTCATGTGGCATTGCCCAAATTACTGCAAAGCAGGCCTATACTGTTATACTACCTTCCCTATGCCTCACAGTTGAGAAATTATTTTTGTGTTGCATGCAGCATTTTGTGTTGTTCAAAGCTGTGAACATTGCTACAGATGATCTATAAAATATCTAGGTGGTCTTTAGAAAACTTAAGACAGGCATGAAAAACAGTATGTATCAGTTTTTTCTTATGCATAACTCATATAAACAGAACTCTAGGGTTCTTTGTATTATTCCCAAAATATTTTATTTAGGTTTAAACAAGATCACCATGTGACCGTAAGAATACAGTACATTACACGTATTTGTTCTCTTTTTTTTTTTCTTTTTGTTTCTCATGGTTCGTTTACCAATCATCCAGAAGTATAACATGCAGTATAACATGACATTATGCACAGCGTCTTGGTCTTCTATATGGAGATATACCTGTGAAGATTTAAGAGGGGTGACCCAATGTCGAGATTCCTAGCACATTATTCGTTTGTAAGGGAAACACTATATGCTGATCTAATTGTCCGCTAGGTACTAGGGGGTTGTAGAAGGAGTATGCCAAATAATTATAGTTAAATCTCCTTTCACTTCTCCCTATCGATCACAGTTTACTCTTATTATCTTCCAGCAGTAGACATCATATCACATTTTTTCTGCTTTTCGAGGTCAGATCAAAGAGAGTTATTCAAAAGGAACAAAGAACTTTCTCTTTAACAGATTATAAACAGAAGCCAAATACTATCTAAGTTACAGTCCTACCTCACCAACCTTTGCAGCGCACTCTCGTTGAATCCTTCCATTAGTCTCGTAGCCTCTTCCCCGTGTCCTCTCCACCGCATCCCCAACCAACTGCCCTGATGGGCTTAGCGCCCAAACAGAAACACACGGTAACCTGCGATATAGATTGATGCACGGGATAACTCCCTCTGTTTCAGCCCATCTCCCTTGACGACACCGTTAGTCAGTCCGCAAGTGCAAATCTCCCTAGCGAGCCTTGTAGTTCCCCCTCCAGATACCAAGTAGAGTACCTAAAGGGGCGAACCACTTCCTTCAATTCTGCATCCTGTAGGCGATACAGGAGAAATGGACTCCATTGATTGAAAAATTTGTCTGTGTACGGGTCCATGTCCATGACGGATTCCAGGCGCTCTTGCCACATCAAAGTGGTGACCGAATCCACAAATAGTCTCAAGGGAGGTGGGCTAGAGTTCAACCAAAATTTCATCAGTAATCTTCTAGCTAATAAGAGACACTTAAACAGCCACATCCTGTTGCTCGTCTTGAGGGTGGGAGGTGAGTCCCAGTAACTAAATAAGCACAACCAAGGTTCCTGTGGTATTGGTAGCCCCATAATGTTAGTCAGTAGGGCGACAATCTCCGTCCAGTAAGCCGATATACCTGTACAATGCCATAGGCAGTGGATCAGATCAGCACCCGAGAGACTACACTTTGGGCATGCTTGCAAATAGGGGGTCGGAGCCTTGATTTTAAGAAAAAAGTCAAAGCCATAGTATGCTTTATGCAAAATGCGAAATTGTGTCTCTCTCCATAGCTCGTTCGTCGTGCAACTTCTTACATTCTTATACCCTTGGTGCATTTTGTCATAAAAGTCATCTGCCGGGAATGTTTTGTGCCATTTCATTACCGAGGATTTTGACGGTTGTAGTAGGAAAGCAGTGTTGAGACGGGGGTAGATCATAGAGATAGAGTAGTTTTGGGAGAGAATGAGGGGGTCTAAAATATTGGTCTTCAATATATAGGAGGGTTTTCGTGTTTCACTCTTCCAGTAGTGTGTCAGTTGGGAGAAATGGATAAAATGTGTTTTGGAGATATCATAACGGGCACAGAAGGAGGAGAAGGAGTATGGCTTCTGTGACTCTGTGTCAAAAAGGCTAGTCAGAGTCGTGATGCCCCTGTTTGTCCAGTCCCGGAAGATGGCGTGTGCTTGTCCCGATAGGAACTGGGGATTACCTCTGATAGGCAAGTATTGAGATATGTAGGCATGCGAATCTAACTTTAGTCTGGATTCCCTCCAGGCCACCACTGTGTCTCTGATAATCAGGTTGTTTTTTAGGTGAGAAGGGAGTTTGGAGAGTCTAGTATGAAGAACCGCCGCTAGTGACCACGGTGCCACCAGTTCCTGTTCCAGTGCCAGATTAGAGTAGCGTGAAAGACCGCTGAACCAGTCAAAAGAGTGTCTAAGCAGGCACGCTAGATTATATGCACGAATGTTAGGAATACCCATGCCTCCTTCTGGTTTAGGAGACATCAATTGTCGCATAGCGATACAGGGGCATTTCGATCGAAATAAGAATTTAGTGTAAGCTGATTCAAGGAGTTTAACATCTTTATGTTTTAAAAGTATTGGGATCATTTGGAGTGGATAAAGTAGCTTAGGGAAGCTCATCATTTTTATTAAGTGACTCCTGCCAAATAGGGATAATGGAAGAGATGACCAATGTGTCAATTCTGTTGAAAGTTTGGTTAATAGCGGGATGTAGTTAAGGGAATAAATACTAGAGTTGCCTATTTTTATACCCAGGTAAGTGATATGGCTCTTAGCTATTTGGAATCCACCACAATCGGTCGGTAAGAGGGATGATTGACGTAGCTTAAGGATTTCGCTTTTATCCACGTTAATTTTATACCCTGAGACTTGGCCAAAAGTTTGGAGCAGTGATTGAATGTTATGAATATCTTCCTTGGCTTTGGAAGTGAAAATGAGAAGGCCATCTGCGAATAAAGCAGATTTCACTTCCTCCTTTCCAATGCAAATGCCATGGATGTCTTTGGACATTAAGATTAAGCGTGATAAGGGTTCAATTGCTATATTGAATAGAAGGGGGGAAAGTGGGCACCCCTCCTGTCTTGTGCCTTTCAACAGTGGTATTTGGGGAGATAGAAAACCTGGCGTATGGACTTTTGCAGTTGGGGATCGGTACATGGCCCGAAGGAAGGCGACAAACAGCCCAGAGAATCCCAACCGTTCTAGAACTGCGAACAGCCATTCGTGAACGTCTTAACCATTTCCCTGAAGAAGAGTCTTTGAGGAGACGTGGGGAATCTCCACAGTTTTGCAGTTCCCTTGGGGAGTGTGGTGCTAAGTAGAAGTTCAATAGGTGCGTGGTCAGACACTACAATATCATGGATAGTGGCACTCATTGTGACTGGCAGTAGGGCGGCAGAACAGAGAAGGTAATCTATACGGGACTCCGCTTCTGTGAGGTGCTGTGATTGGGCGATGATATCATGGCGCAGTGCCTCTTGTATGGTATCCACTGCCTCTTGCCTGAGGAGTCTAGCCACTGCCGCTGCGATGGTGGAAGGGTTCGCGGCGTTGTCCTCCTCCGATCCAGATCCAGCCATGGAGGAGGGTGACGTAGAGGCCTGGGAAGGCCCGATGGCGCCTATCTCACACCTCCGGTGATCCGAGCGAGAGCGATCGCCGGTTCGGGCTACAAATTTATCCATCCGATGCCCTGATCAGTGCTGTTCGATAGAGAAGCCTGATCGGTGGTGTCGGGGAGCAGCAAATAGATCTTATAGGCTTGTGGTGGTCCCGAGTAGCCGGAGCACGTTACATGTGCAGCCGATGAGGTGGGCGCCGGAACCGGAAGTCCTCTAGGGTTCTTTGTCATGTTTGAGGATTAATGCTGTGAACTATTTGCAATTACCCCAAAAGAGGTTATCTATAATACGTTTATAATAATCAAAACAAAGTTTAAAGCTCTTTGGTAAAAAATATGAACTAAAATTCATAATAAATGATATCTCAGTCTACATTGCATTAGTTGTTTTTCAACACTAAACAGTAGCTTGCACAGGAAACATGTCAGGCTTCAATTATGACGTGTTATAATACCATGGTATAACAATAATTGGACCTTAAAGCAATGGACATGTATGCACTTAAATGAAAATGTCTTATTCAGACTAGTATTGAAAAGTGCAGCGATGTTTTGATCAGTGGCCCACCATCTGCTGCCTGTAACCAAATCCTATGAGAGGATGATGTGTGCACATGCACTTGGCTGTTTTGCAAGCACTTTGTGAAACACTTGAGAATATGTTCTATTTAAAATCTTTCATCTGTACCTAGCAAAACAGCCAAGCACCCATTGTTACTGAATGGTCACTGCCTGTTGGATCTAATGTACCCCAGAAAAAATGGGAACAAGAACTACTTAGTGTAGACAGGGTTCAGACAGCCACTTAAAACCTTAAAACCTTATGGAGTACTTTTTTTTCTTGAGTATCCTTATCAAGTTTTTTTCCATTAAATTCACTTTTAAAGTTTCCTGTCAACACTAAAATTATTTTTGCAGCATGCAATACATATTTATTTTAGCATGACAGCTACCCAGCAATTTAACTTGTAAAAACATACTTCTCTGTCAAACCAGATACAAGACAATAGTCTATAACAATGGGACCGGCAGCTTGTCTAATACAGCAAAAAGGAGAGCTGAATTGGATCCCAGGCAAGGGCCATCAAAGTAGAAATGCAAGAGTACAGAGGTAAAATGGGATGATAACATAGGATTTTTGACTTACCTGTAAAATCCTTCTTTTGGAGTATAGTGCAAGACACAGGTGATTCAAGATGACTGGGCATATAGCAGTATTGTCAGGTGACTGGACACTGGCCAGAGCTGTAGGAGCATATACAGTATAACCCCTCCCTCCAAAGCATATGCTCAGTTATTTTGCAAGCAATAGAGGATACAGAGGGGAGGGTCCTGTGTTCTGTACTGTACTCCAAAAAAAGATTTTAGAGGTAAGTAAAAAATCATATGTTCTTGTGCATACAGTACAGGCCACTGCTGCCTCAACTCTGCTCTGTCCCTCCACACCTATCTGTGATGTTGCTCAGCTGCAAGACAGCTGCTGAAGCCCACTGCACATGCACCAAAAACTTGCATGCTCAGTAGAATTGTGGAAAGGCCAGAAGGCAAGGGACCCAGGCACTAGGAGAGATCAGAGAATAGGACACCAACACAGAGCAGAAGAAGGAACCAGGTGCTAGGACTCACCACCTCATGCATAGACTCATCCAACAAAGGAATATCCCTTGGCTTCACTCACTTCAGGGGAGCATATCCTCCAGGGATGGGGTCACACCAGTGTGGATATGCCACTGCCTTGGACCTGTATAGCACCTCACAGCTAATCCCCCATGTTTCTAGCTGGGCGCCAAATGCAGTAACCAGTGCCTAAAGTTACAATACAGGCCAGGCCCGCATCTTCTGATTTTGTCCTTGTGGGGTCTGGGCACACCCCACAAAGCTCCTGCCATGGGGTGTCAATCAAGAAACTGCATGTTTGTCACTGGCTGTGTGCAGCAAAAAAACAAACTGGCCAGTGTCCAGTCACCTGACGATTAGGGATGGGCTGGATGTTCGAGTTGAACGTGAGTTTAACTCGAACATCACTTATTCATGTGTTCGCGGAACATCAAACTATAAGGGCGTTCGGCATTCTGTTCAGCCACTATATGCCCCACAAGGCAATGTGCCTTGTGAAGCCCTAATTGGCTAAAGGCTTGACCTGACCACAGATCAGGTGCAAGACTTGGCCCAATCAGGGCTCAGTACTCTGTAAGAGCCATGATTGCGCAAAGTCATGATTTTGCCCAATCATGGCTCTCCTGTCAGATGACGTAAAACTATACACAGTTGTCGGATCTAGCTGTCATCGCTAGCTTCGCCCATTTGTTTATGTTTTGCCGGCATCTGTCAAAATGCCATTATGCAGTGGGTGTTCGTCACGAGCGGATGGGACGACGGACGGTCGTTGTTTTTTTTCCAATTATTTTTATTTATTTTTTATTGTTTTATTTTTTATTTTGTCGAGTCGTTGTCATCGTGGACAATGCCAGACTTTGCAATTGACCCTGGATTACGTTGGTGGATCAAGAAGACATGATAAAAGCACCCCGTATTTAAAAAAAAGTATGAGTACAATCATTATATAGGGCACTACTTGTTTGGCACACCTATTAATCTGAACCAAACCATATACTAAGTAACAATAATCCACATTTGACTTACAGTGAATCAAACAGTATACACAGCTCTTTGCACATAATAACACATCCTTACCAACTGTAAAAATAAGGAAATAATGTTACTAATAAAAATCATTTTATCAAAGCATAATGTACCAAATACAGCTTTCAATATCATACAGTATGGCACAAATATCAATATTCTTTAGCTGTTTCTAAGAACAAATTTCAATTTACTTTAAGATGTAACCTACTGTTGTTGAATACTATGCTGGCATTTTCTTCTGTTCATTGAGTTCTGATATAGAAACATGATTTAGATTTTTCCCATTATGCAGTTCTTGGTTGGAAAGATAATCTCTCAGTATCATTAGCTTGTGGCTGGCCTGCTGTATAATAACTTTTTTCCTTTTGCTTATATGTCCTTGTTGTCTTTTGGCAATTATATAACTTTATCTACAGGCTGTTGTTTCCCTTTCATTTGATTGCTGTCACTCTTCTTGGATCCGAATGGAGTATTGCTAGCCAATTTCATAAATCACTGAACCACCATCATTATTAATACCTTTTCACAATTACTGTCTTCCCCCAACCCATCCCCACTGAACGCCTGAGTTAACCAGTTGACTTTGCTTATGATTGCACCTTACATTGCCAAAATCTAAAATAAACTCTGTCCTGCATTAACAGGGATATATCTTAGTTTACCCCGGTACCCCATGTTTTTTGTCTGACAATCTGACATAATGAAAAACATCAGCTGTCGAGTCTGTGCATCAATTTTTAAGTTTGACTAATACATTGAAGCAGAACTTCAAAGTAATTGTACAAGTTGTCATTAATACATTCCTGACATCTCACAATATACAGCAACGGTATAATTAAACAAATATAACTTTTTTTCACTATGGAATAGTCTCTTCTGTTGTCCACACCCCCAATCTCTGCAGTAATGAAGAGAAAGGGTGGGCTGAAAATCCTGTAGAATGTGACACTTGCAGGAGTGTGTATTCTCCGGTTCCCCACCATGTGCTTTGGTTCCTCCTACCTACCCCCTACATCACTACAGGACAAAGTAGTGACATAGGGGTGTGTGGATCAAATATCTGAGGGCAGCAAGGTACCAGGAATCCTGAATTCTGGAGGATCCCCAGCAAGAGCTTTCTTTTCATTACTGCAGAAATTGCCAGGCAGCAGGAGATTAGAGTACCACATTTTCATGCTAAATTAAATAAATAAAAAAACTTTCTGCACTGCATGGGTATTGGAGCTAATACCTCAAGATACTGAAATCACAATGTTTAGAAGTTTATCTTTAACCACTTGATGACTGGGGTGTTAAACTCCTTTCCTGTCCAGGCCATTTTTCAGTATTCAGCGCTGCGGTACATTGACTGACATTTATTCCGTCATGCAACGCTGTACTGAAATGCATTTTATACCATTTTTTGGGGACAGATAGAACTTTCATATGGTGGTATTTAATCACCACTGAGGTTTTTATTTTTTACTACATTAAGGAAAAACTACCATATATTTTGAAAAAAACCTTTCCCCTATATTAAATTATTAAATTATATTATATTAAATTATAAAACATTTATTAATACCCAATTGTTTTGTAAAATATAAAAGACGGGTCACATCGGGTAAATAGACACCAACTATAGAGTAGTGGTTAAAGGACAGGCTTGCCATTGTTAAGGTTGCAGATTCTAGTCCAGTTCACAGCGTGTGAGTTTTTTTTTTTTTTCATAAACAAATTTTGGCAGCACTACTGCTAACGAATTTCGTCCGAAACTAATTTAATTTCGGACCCGAAAAACGAAACTAAACTAAACAAATTTTTTTTTTCAAAACGAAACTAAACAAATTTTTTTTTTCACATGTCTAGTGATTGATGGCCCTAAAATGATTGCTCTCACTCCGATGTACGTGGTGATATGTAACATGTGTACCGCAATTGTTGCTTTCGTGCGTTGGCGCACCCAACGCCTATTTACGTTTATATATGCGTATACGTGGGGGAATTAAAACATTTGCGGGGATTTTTTAAAATTTCTTTATATGTGACTTTTATTTATTTTTTACTTTTTTTTTCACTTAATGTTATTGCTATCACATAGGGGTATAACAATCGGCGGGACGGCGGTACTGCGGGAGGGGGCGTGGCGCACATGGTGGCACATACAAGCGATCGGACGGCTAAAGAGCCGCCGATCACTTTTATGTGTAACAGCCAGTAACGGCTGTACAGATTCCCAGCGGGATTCTGCTCGCGGGCGCGCACGCCAACAGAAAAAAAAATGACATGCATTTAAGTGACCACGCCGGGAAGGATCCGCCGTCCGCCCGTAATTTTACAATGAGCGGACGGCAAGGGGTTAATGATAGAAAAGATATAGCCGATTGTTCCTTATTTGTTAATCCTTTAAAAAATGGTTGGGTAGACTTTGTACTGTCCAAGACAGAGAAAAGGATATTTACAAAAAAAATTTGTTTTCTAAGGCAAAAATATTTTTATCAAAAAAAGGCTTTTCACAAATAACCTTTTTGTTACTTTAATATCAAATGGAGATGATAGGAGTGGGTGAAGCACAGTAATTGCTGTAAAAATGCATTTACATAACCAGAAATAGCATGGAGTGAGTTTAGAACATTACATGAAGTCTTACTGTGATAACTGACAATTGGCAGAATTATAAATTTAATAATAATAAAAACTCTGAAAACATACCATCAAGTGCTCTATAGTGCCTTGATTCAGCTGAAATAGCAATAGACATGAACCTGGTTGTATAAAGGCACTACAGACAGACTGGAGATAAACTTTCCATTTCATCACTTGCCTACTTCCATTAGTAGGGATGAGTGATTGTGCTCAGGCTCAATTTACAGAGAGCTTGTTGAATTCTACATGAAGTCTG
>NW_017306632.1:907859-958493 GCF_000935625.1 Nanorana parkeri
TAAAATCTAAAATCTTAAAAAAATACATTCTAACTATTCAAGGATAATAGGCAAAGTGGCTCACAAAGGGAAGAATGTTTATAACTTTATCACTAGCATGGGACTTCGTGCTGGTGAAACATTTAGATATAGATGGTTTGCAGGAAGGGGTTAAGATAGGTTTGCTAAACCTCCATGTGTCAGTACAGCTTTGACCTAGAAGGAGAGGGTAAGAGGGTAGACGCCAACATTTTGTCCTAAAAAATTAACTGACATACAATATCATAGGCAGTACACAACTGTGTTGTTGGAAGTGCACCAATAAAACTAAAATTACCTGACAATGTGCTCCAAAAGCATGTCTCATGTTTCCAAACATAACCCTCCAACAGTGGCCAGTCATAGGTTTTTCACAGCAAAAATGTATATTCTGCATTGTAGGATTTTTCTTCAGAAAGAGTTACCTGTTACATTTCATATTTTTCATAGGGTGCAAAGAAAAGTACAATTATCTAAAGAAAGTGCAGTTATATTTTAAATAAACGTAATTGATAGTTTTGTAATGTCTGTTTTAAGTGAGAGTCTACCTAGTTCAAATTTGGAATTTCAGCAAGACTGTAGTCAGCCTGAGCTCTGAATTGTTATTGTTCCTGTGTTTATTAGGTTTCCCCTATGCTCACAGTATTATTTATTTCTGCCAGTTATCAGGGAGTTTCCCTAGCAGATAGAGCAAGTGGATACAATAGTATTGAGCTATGAAGGGTATAAATATTTAGGTTGACTTTGAAGAGGGGCTTTTGTCCTTGCCTCCTAGGCTGTTGGCAGGAGAGAATGCAGTATTGGAGGTTTGTGGCTCCCATGCCTATGTGGAGGTCCTTTAGTAGAAGGGAGGCCTGTTTGTGACCTAAAATAGTTTGTTTTACATCACTGAAGCATGTGGGGAAGAAGTGTCCTGCGAAATAATTTACTGGAAAGCTGCTACTGGTGGAGATTGCAGGAAGTGTCTTGTCTACTTGCTCCAGAAGGTATTTTATGTTCCCTGAAGCTGCTACACAGTCTTCCAATACACTTTGCTGGTTTTGGCTTAAAGTTCCAGGATAATAGATCCTGTTATGGAAGTATCCGCCTGTTTGTGTTTCCTGTTTGGCTCTCACACCATTTCTGAGCCCTCATTTGCACAACATATATTTCTATCTTCACTAGTGAGTTATTCTGGTATGAGTTACTCCCCATTACTTGCCAAAACCTTAGCACTTCAAGCACCTAAGGACTGTACTGCCACATACTGCTCCTTAAACTTTTCCTGTAAAGTGCCACAACACCTGTGCCATGAATGACCCCAACAACTATCATTGCTAATTGGGAGTAGTGACGCTGTGCTCCCCCATGGTTATAGCCGCTACCCCAATAGGTTTTACTCTGCATAAGTGAGCACTAACCCCATCTGATCTTTCTGATGGCTGGAAAGAAAAGGACCCCGCACATCACAACTGCAGCTGAGACCCCCCATGCGTTGTGATGTGCGGGGTCCTTTGTGCATCCCTGTGCCTTTAAGGGAGGTTGGGCTTCCTTCTGACAAACCTGCACCCAATTTTATCTTTGGCCACATGTGCTCCAAGATGGAGACTCTCATAGTTTAGAGTTAGGACCGCACTATATAGAGGTGCCTTGGCGCGGCTGTGCGGCTTTCACATTTTCTGCAGAAGACGTGTATCTAATCCTCTGTTTTTAACCTTAGCGGTGAGACAAGTTTTTTTGCATGCTGGCTGGTGAGTGTGCTGGGAAACTTTTTGCTGATTCACAGAATCAGGATACTCAGAGCTGCGGGAATGCACTAGCATGGTTGAAGACCACGCAGGGGCAAGGTCAGACTGGACTGAGTGGTTTATTTAGTGAGTGGGGTGACATAATCACTCAGAGACAGGAAACTCCCATCTGACTCTCTCAGATGATGCTCTCCACTCTGGCCATAAGAGGGAACCTGGGAGTAGTGAGCAACATTCCAGAGTCAGCTCGGGCAAAGAAGGAAACAGGTGAGTAAAATGGCAGCCAAGCCAGAATGCTGCAAACTAGTAAAGTCAGGATGGAACCCTGACACATACAAGCGACCGCCGGCGGATCGCTTTTATAAGATTACGACCATGTGCTCCCCCGTCTGCAGCCCCCCTTTGCTGCACTGAGTTCTAACTCATAATGCCATAGGCATAAGTGCTCAAATGAAGAACTGGTCAGAGCAGGAGACACTGAACTTCTGGTTATAAACAATCTTTATTGTGATAGATGGATACAGATTGTGAAGTGTGTTAACTTAGTAGAATAATAATTTGTACATTATGTTATTGCAAAAAAATATTACTTTCATTTATCAAGAGTATTAGATGATGTTCCCCTTTTTTTATCAAGAGTTGCAGTTTACAAAAGAAATCTTAGGAAGAAATAATGTAATTATGTTCATTCATCTTATGTTAATTTTGCCCTGTAATTCCTTTGTTTATTTAGTTTGTTATTTTATCCACGTTTTTTTCTAACAAGATTTTATTTTTATTTAATGTCCACAGGCCTCCATACAGCATCTAGCAAACACAAGAACAAATAATTTACAGGTATGTGTTTGGGGTTTATTGCTATCAAAGCAGCCCACACTAGTAACAAGCAGTTTCCTGAGCTACAAGGCCATAAAGTTGGAAAAAGTTATTTAAGGTTGCAGTTAACAGAATAATAATGTATTGGAAATAAGTAGCCTGGTGTGACCTAAAAACAAGTTCATCTACTGATTCTGGAAAACAAATATCACTACAACCATGGCTCCTTTTAGTTAGTTCAACTGAAAAATAAAATTAGTGGATCCCAATGTAACATTTACATGGCTGTTTGTATTCTCAAATAAATAAGAATTAAGTTCAGCACAATTTTTTTCATTTGCATAAATCTGATTTTTTGGATACTTAGAATCTGGGGAGAATAGAATATAATTTGGTTAAAAGCACAGAAGGTTTTAAAGCTTTTCTAGTTTTAATCACTAAAGAGCTGTAGAGAATGTATAAATGACATATACAGGGTTATTCACAAAAGGGTGAAGGGTTTGGAGAAGGCAGGAGAAGTGTACAATCTAGGACAACATAGCTGATTTGGAAAAAGTCTCCAATTCCAGTTCAGCTATTTTGGCCTAGATTGTTCACTTCTCCTGCCTTCCCCAAACCCTTCACCCTTTTGTGAATAACCTCCATAATCTTAAGCTAGATTCACACACTGTGGCTGGAAATTTCTGCAGCAAGAACCTATGGATTCTTGCACCAGGTGTGTCCACTCAGATGTGGCTGTTGAGGCCCATCCAAGTGAATGACAGTGGCCATCCCCAAGTTATTGGACATGGAACAATTGCCTGCGCTACAGGATAGAAGATTGTACAAAATCTGTCTGCATTTGGGAACAATCATTTATCTTGAGCCATGGGTAGTTGTTCCATGCACATCTGTGTGGACACATCTGGGATTCCTGCCATAAGAATTTGCTGCAGGAATCCCCAGTGCAACCTTAAGCCCCCTGTGAATGGGGCCTTAGATGTACAATAGTCTTCCCTTGACAGATAAATGGGAGACAATGCAACATATGTAAAATGTTAATATCCATTTTTAATATGTAAACAGTTTACCTTGTCCTTCCAGGTTATTAAAATGCACCTCCTCAGTCACAAATTCCCCCAGCATCGCTGAATGCTCTTTCTGACATGACAGGACTAGCATCTCAAGTAAATAGTGGTCGACTTTCAGCCAGTGGTCCAGTTTAGACACTTAATAGTTAATATGATTACTTGGACCAGTTTGATCAAAGTTGTTCTTCATCAGAGCCCAATGTTGAGCAGAGTGGAGGACACAGCCACCATGATGAAATGCAGTAAATAAATTAAGGCCATCTCAGAATGAGGGAGTGCTCCGTTTTGGATGGTGGCAGTACATCCATACATAATTTTTTCCGTGTATTGGAGAGAGTGAAACATTCCCCTTGAAGCTTCCCCAAATTTCCCCCTCCTTACCACCACCATTGCTAATCCTCCTCAATGCTAGCATGCTAAAACTCCTCCCCATTTTTCCTTTCTGCACCCTAACCCTTCCCTTCTAGTACAGAAAAATTATTGTGTAAAGATATTTGGAGTTCACAATTATGGATTAAATTTAAAATGACCAGGTGAGTCATCCAGCAACCTATGTTTACTTCTGTGGCTGTTGCAACACCTGTTTCTAAATGAGTTGCAGGTATAAGTAAATATTATTAATACAAGATTAATGCAGTATGTGTTTTTTTTCTTAACGGCTTACAAGAAGACAAGGCCTGGGGTGATTCGTCCTATTTCATTAAAAATAAATGCAACAGGAAATATGGATGGACCCGTTTCTCCATTTGACTTCCAGTAATTCCCCATACCTCAGTACAGAAAAGAGTCATATTTTGTAAGTAACCCTAATTTAATTGCAGTTTATACGGTATAAGGATTGTTATTACACTTCATATAGTACAATATAATTTTCAGAAGTATAAAGCGATAGGTTCAGATCTTTTATTTAAACCAATTTGTGTAATGTCAGCATTGTAATAGCAAATTCTATACTGTCCCCATCCCTTTAGTCAAGGATGTGTCAAGTATTGCTTAAAGAAGAACACCAGTGAAAAATGTTATTAACCCCTGCAGTGGGGCAACCCCCACAATGCAAGAATTAACTATATGTTTGTATTTAGGTGCTAAAAACAAGTTATATTCACCGGATCATTCGAGCCAGCTTGTTCTTAGCCTGGTCCCTAGAACCTCTCTCCCCGTCCTCTGCAGGAGTTTAAGAATCCTTGTTTGATCACATTCTATTCAAGTGTATAGATGTGAGGACACTGATGACCATTCCATCTGTGCAACAGAAGAGGAGACCTGACCATCAATGACCTGTGAAGCAGGGAATCGGCTCCACATTTCGGGAGAGTATAACTTTTTTTAGCACCTAGACAAAAATGAGCAGTTAACCCTTGTAGTGTGAGGTAGCCCCACTGCAAGAGTTAATAAAACATTTCCCCGGAGTTCTTCTTTAAAACATGTAACATATGATATAGGGGATACCTATAATATTATGTGTATCTAGGTGCAAGTTTATACACACACACGCACACACACACATACATACATGTATATATATTGATAATATTGATAATATTGATATTGATAATATTCCTTTCTATTCATTGTTTAATGTTGCTAAAGTTCATGCAAGGGCTCTTTAAGTGCATCTAAGCTCGTGTATATTCTATTAAATATACACAAAAAGAATGGCCTCACAAGCAGACAGAGTGACAAGACAAGTGTTATTAATGCTGCTCTCATGTACACCATGATCTGCAAAATACTGGAACAATAAGTAGCTAGAGAAAATCTCCCCCAAAGTGAGACAGTTTTCACAGGCACAGGTGTCAACCTTGGAAGATTTACCCTCATCTCTTAGTGACCACTTCCCTCTTGGTGACCACCTCTCTGGTGATAACTGTAAAGGTTTAGCTTTCCCATCACTTTCTGTGTCAGTGGCAATGGTCACCAGCATAAATTGAGTGAAATAACCTAGGAGGGACACAGGCAGCAATAAAACTAGGTACTAACCCTTCCTCATTCTATGCGAAACAAAGCAAAACAAAAAATTTGCCTTTACACACATTTTAACAAAGAAATGCCTGTGTCTAGTAGAATATTTTTAAAAACAGTTAGCCATGGATCCACTCCCTATGTCCTCACATCACTTTATGAATTATTTAGAAAGCTAGTTCAAGTTTATTTCTGACCTGTTCAAACATGATACTGTGTTTGAACAGGCTCTCTGGGGCATCTGATTCTGCTCAAATAGGAAAACTCAGAATTTCTAGGCATAAACATGTTTTTTAAAGCAGCAGAAATCGGTTTTATAAACCAATCAAGGGCTAAACTCAAGGTGACTGCAAAATATTCCTAATACAGTATATAACTTTCATTCATTTCACACATGTATTGCGTATAGGTATTTATCCAATTGTCTATTTCCAATCATATAACCTGCTTGTATATAATATATGTTATCATAGTATCATGGTATGATGGATACATCTTCTGGTGCACCAATACTGTAAACTTACAGGTTTATGTTTTGCCGGTCATCAAACACCCTACATATAGTCAACAGAATTTTGTACTTTACTACAGATTTGTTTAATGCTGTACATGATCTGTTGCATAAACTACATAAATTATGTGACTTTAACTGAGGCGTGCAAACGTTTTGAACCCCTGAAAAATCTGTATAAAGACATGGAAAAAAATAGATGTTAAGAGGGCTGGTTGGAGACACCTTTATTAATGCACAACAAAGTGTTTGTGTTAGTGCTGGAATAACATTTCTTTATTGATGGAACTGAGAAGTTGTTGGCAGGGGAGAATCCAGGGATTCTTTTGGAATGCCTTTTGAGACTGATTGTGGTGGCATACTGTATATGTTATTATCTAGAGGAATAATTCAGGACAGATGATGAATGCAGGGGGTTTGATGACCAGCCAAACAGCCAAATCATATACCTGTATGTTTACAGTATTGGTGCACCAGAAGATATATTTTTTTTTTGTTTTGTTTATATATATATTTTGGATATTTGAAGTTTATGTTGGAGGTGATTTCACTCAAACAAATTAGGCTATTATAGTGTAAAGATGGGCAAATCAGTTTTCTAGGGAAATCTCTCTTAACCTGTAACATAGTAATATAGCAGTGTGTTACTTGTCTTTAGAGATACTCTCTTTTATATATACACTGAGTGGCCAGATTATTATGACCACCCCATCAGTACTTCGCTGGGCCACGAGATAACTCCACGAGATAGCTCTCTTAACCTGTAACTAAACAAATGTGTTAAATATAGCAGTGTGTTACTTGTCTTTAGAGATACTCTCTTCTCCATTTCTTCCAGCCTCAGGTTACAGTTATGGGATAATCCCCAAACAAGTTTTAATTTTGGTTATGTGGCTAATGCAGGGAGGATTGGAGAGGGATGACTTTCATGCCTGGTACTACAATGCAGAAGGGGAGACAATGATACAGGTATACATCCAAGTAGCAGTATTACTGACTAATCTCTTTTAGGGCTTGTTCACACTGATTGCGGTGCATTCCAGAGCGGTAGCTGCTGGAATGCACAGCTATCGCTCACTAAACTTCCCCATTCATTCTGGGGCGGGAGGGGGTGTGGTGGTGCATTGTGCATTGAAGTCAATGGCACTGCAGCCACGACCCCTGCCCGCAGTGCGACCGGACGCGTGGCAAAATGTTGCCTGTATTCCGGTCCACTGCAAACGCAAAAAATAGAGCATGCAGCATTTTTTTAGGTTCACAGTGCAACAGAACGCAGGCAAGATTTTGCCACACATCTGATTGAATTTTGGGGGCGGGGCCATGGCAGCGGTGCCCTTGACTTCAATGCACCGCCATGCCCTCTGCCACCGAAGAACGAAGGGAGAAGTTAGTGAGCAATTGCTGTGTGTTCCAGCGGCTAACAATCTGGAAAACACCTCTATTGGTGTGAACAAGCCCTTGATCCAATTATGTAAATTGGTGTCAGCCTCAAATGGCCATGGGCTCACATAAACATATTTTCTTGTCAACTTTGGTAAATATTAACATCAGTGACATTACCAGACTTAAAGCCTATTTGGCCAAAGTAGATCAGTGGTAAAGTGACTATGATTTATCCAGATAATACGTAGGTGAAATTTCTCTTGACTTTTCAGTAGCTCAGGTTTGCAGATGACTTATCAGAAGTGACTTCAATAGGTGGCGAGCACCTCCAAATGTTTATTTTAAATGTATTATTTTTTGACAAAAATATTGGTTGTGTCATTTTTAAAAATGCTATGCCATGTGTGTTACATACATAGTATTTGAGGTTGAATAAAGACATAGGTCCATCAAGTCCAACCTATTGTGTGTGTGCATTTATGAGTTGATGTGTGCGTGTATGAGTCCATGCGTGATTTTTCTGTTAGCTATACCTGTACCCCTGAATGTTCTGGTCACCCAGGAACTTGTCCAGTAGTCTCTTGAATGATTCCATGCTCTTAGCTGAAATAGCTTCCTGTGGCAGCGAGTTCCAGACCTTAACCGCTCTAACTGTGAAGAACCCCTTGCGCACTGTGTGTTGAAATTTTTTTTCCACCAATTTTAGGTTGTGCCCCTCTGGTTTTTGTTACAGAGCTGACCGTAAACCGTTTGTTACTAAGGTTGCTGTCACCCTTGAGTAGTTTATACATAAAAATCATGTCCCCCCTTAATCTCCTCACCTCCAATGAGAACATATTTAATTTTAACAACCTTGTTTCATAGCTCAGATATCGTCACGGATGTGAATACAATATTGAATATTGTATGCTTTCTGTATTTGCTTGATTTACTACTTTTACTATGTCTACTATATCAAATGCAATGCAAAACATTTTTGTGCTGTATTTTAGTCAAACTTAAACATGCATTCTCCAATTCACATTTGCATACTGCTACTAAAATAAAAACAAACAAACAATTGTTTTATGGGTAAGAAACAGTACTGTACTGTGCAGTACAATTTTTTCTACACAGAATAAAGTGTTCTGTTATACTGCACATAAAAATCGCTGCTGAAAAAAAATATTATTCTTGCAGCACCTAATCAAATTTGGATACAAAATTAATTATTGTTATTTGTTGACTACCAAACTAAGGACTTTACTGTTGTTGCTTGGTAAAACAAATTCCACCTGTATTACTGCGCGTTACTGCATTATTATTTTTCTGAACATTTGTCCAGATTACAGCCTTACATTCCCTGCTTATTAGCTGTGCAACACAAATTTTAATTGTTCTAGTGTTTAGTACCCCACACTAATTATATCACTGTGACGGACCCCGGTACTCAGGATGAGTATGTCCGCTGCTGTCTTCTTCCTTGCTCAGGAGATATCGAAACCCGCTGATCTGTAGCTCCCAGTTTCCCCAGTCACTAGTCGAGGCTCGAGTGTAGGTGAAACAAACTCTGGTTTATTGAGAAACTGCACAAACTTTTATACAGCAAGTGATGAGATCAGAATATAATCCCATCACATCCACCCTCCCCTCCCTGACTATAGGTCTGCTCAACACCACAGGGCTTCCCCTGCTAACGAGCTCCAGACAGCCATAGCAGGAGTGTGGCCAGAATGTCATTGTTCTGAGCTCCCTCAGAGAACAATAGGAGATAACGAGGGATGGCGCTGATAGTCTTTCCATAACCAGGTTACTCAGTATAACGCACTCAAACATAACTCAACACCAAATACACATTTAACTCATAAACTCATCGCCATGTCATCACAATCACTATAACAAAAGTTATAAAAATCTGTGTCTTTTAATAAACATGAGTTGCATATATTCAATTAATAGAAAAAAGAACGGGAATACAGTTAAATACTTGTTTGAAATATTTATTATCTACCGTTAGGAACAATTAAAGCATACCTAAACCCAACTAAACCAAACATGTAGTTGCACATGTTCATGTAATGTCAAAAAGTGCAATATATATGGTTCAATCAAAAAAGTAATGCCTCCATATCTGTCATTTGATCTTCTGCTTAAACAAAGAGCTGTAATTGAATTTCTGGTGAAAGAATGTTTATGGGGACGCTGTAGTGGAATTTCTGTTTCTCCTTTTTTTTTAAGCATGTATTTCTTTATTAAGCTTCAAAGAGTATACAAAAGTATAACAAATGGCTGTGAGGTGGTATTCAAGTGAGATTATACATACAAAGACCGAGACGGGTTCTTGTTTTAAGCATAGTACACACTGTCATCTTATGAATATATAATAGTAATAACAAACTGTAACCATCCGTCGATGGGAAGAACATTGGTATCATGGAGATACTAATAACAATCCTATAACCAGTTCAATGCACAATATACTGTATCAGGTAAGTATATGACTAATGTGCAAAGATATGGTTATATTAGAAGAGGAGAGGGGGGGTGGGGTGGGTGTGGAGGGGGTTTCAAGAAGTATGAGTAGATCATATACATAGCATAACTTAAAGGGTTTTGATTACAATGCAATGCTTATTCCTTAGTAGAAGGGAGATCACCTGGGTGTGAGCATGAAAGGGGAGATATAGGAAGGTAGATGTTAGTCAATGAATGGATAGGGATGGGAGCTACTGCATAACCATAGGTCCCCCAAAAGGAATTATTCAGATCTGTAAATATTCAAGCAGATAGTTACAAGACATCAAGTTGACCTAATGACCCATCCAACTTAGATAGGAGGTACCATGTGGAAGGTTGGAATATGGTCATCACATCGTTGAGCTGGGGCCTTGTCAGTTCCTGTAGTAAGAACTGTGTCCAGGTCTTAAAGAATTTACCAGTGAGTTGAAGGTTATGTTTAGTATCCAGTTTCTGGATGAGCATGAGATGGTGCAGAGTGGTCTTAACATCAAGCAGAGTAGGGGGGGTGTGAGCTAGCCTGGATCTAAGTATGTTCTTTTTGGCAGCCATAAGGTAATAGTGCTCCCATTGGGACAGGGGTAAGATGGATTGGGTAGATGGGTCATGCGCTATATGGAACAAGCAATAGGATGGGGTAAGTGTTTGTTTCTCCTTTTTGACACTTTTTAACCCAATGCAACGCATTGCTAATGTCCACTACAGCAACCCCATAAACATTCTTTAGCCAATTATAGATGTCCTTAGGTGCGCAACCCGATTTCGCCAGAAATTCAATTACAGTTCATTTTAGATGCAGATTCATGGTTCTAATCACTTGATCTGGAAAAGAAAAGTATAATACATTAGTAGGGTAAGGGCACCTCTATAACATGGTACAAGAACATTCACAGTCACTCTAATACAGTGAAAAGGAGGCTTTACACATAATAAATATATATATATATAAAATCACCCAGGTCTCTCAGCCAGAGTAGCTGAGAGGTTTCAGAAAGCAAGGTTTTTTCAGTATTCTGCTTTAGATCACTTTCAAAGTGATTCAGGAGGGAAGAGAGCTCCAGTCCTGAGTCCAGGCTTTAGCAGTGACCAGCACCCAATGATTGCAGAGGTGTGCACAACCCTTAAGGAAAGGGTGCTGACTAGGGGAATTAGCTCCTGCTGGGTAATAGGAACAGATGGTGTTCAGGAGTCAGTAGGACTCCCCCAGAAGTGAGAGTGGAGTCAGGTGGTGTGTGTGCTGGAGGAACATAAATACAGGCTGGGAGAACTGGTAAAGCCAGGAGAGCCGAGAGCCAGAGGGACCACCAGTACAAGTGTGGGACAGCACTACGGAGAGGATCGATGGGTCAGAACTGTAAATAATAAGAGTGGAAGCCAGGAAGCTAAATTTGTGCTGCCTTGCAAGTAGTGGGGGTGGTGTACCCCCTTAAAATCCCTACCAGACCTAAAGGGCCTTGTATGACTTTTGGGGGGAACCCCACACACTTTTTTTTTTACTTTTTAACTCGGGGTCTATCCTAACTTTCCTACCAGACCTAAAGGGTCTGGTGTGGTTTGGGAGGGCGACCCCATGCTGTTTTTTTTAGCATATAATTTTTTAAATTCTGCTCACTAGCTCTGAGCAGATGTTGGAGTTGAACGGGTTCTTAAGTTCAGCTTAGCCAAACATGCTAAATATGTTTGGCTGAACCGAAGGGAGCTGAAGCAATTCGATGTACGGCTGAAATCAGCCGTACTCTGCTGAAGTGAATAGCCGAACGGCGTTCGGCTCCCATCACTTCGGCTCGGTTATTCTCTCAGCTGCCAAATAGCTCCCACAGTTTTCCCTCAAGGTAATACAGTATCTGATGCTTGGTCAGTTTGATATTCCCAGGTTTGAGACAGTTTCATTTTATATTCAAATTCAGAATTCCTCAGCTAAATCTAAACATTAATCACACATGCCATGCTTTTTATTTAATTTGGGTTTCTTTCAATTTAAAAATTGCTATACATTTTAAAATCCATTATTATAATAAGTATTATAAAATATATAGTAATACTTGTACTATGGGATGTAATATACATTTTAATCAAGTGAATAAAGAATATATTGAATTTAATACATAAAAGTGAGTGCAGTTGCTGGCTTCCGTTTTGGGAACTGTATAATACTTATACATCTAAAGACTGAATTGATGTTCGGTTAATAGGATTGACTCACCCTCAGGGTGAGGTAAGTAAGATTCCATTCCATTTACATTATGTTGCAGCAGACATTCCAACAAAATATTTTTTTATATATACAGCAATTGCTTCCATGTTTTCATGCAAGGTTACTGGAAAAAAAAACACGTTGTTTTATGTACTTATAAAAGGAACTAATTCAGGAAATCTCAATTTGAACTTATAGCTTTGTAATTGTATGTTTTTTGTGAAATGATTGTTCTCATCAGCAGCTGAAAGTAAAATTACAATACTTTATATGAGGATAATTTTTCAACAATCAACACCAATGAATTTAAGCCCCATTATGTTTTGCAGAAAAAAAAAATATTTTTTAAGCAGAAATGTAGACAACATTCAGGTTAATCGGTGCTAGAGCAAATTTTTATAGACAGCACAAGAGACAGGCTGAAAAAAACTGCATTTCTTATTAGGATATTGGAGGTTGGACACATAAAATATATATACAAAGTCCTATTCAAAATTTAAAAGGCACAGGTGATTCATACCATTGAGAAAAAAGCAATGGTAAATAATAGAGAACTCACATGTGAACATGACAATCCTTAATTTTATCAATAAGCCATGAACCAGTATAATATTGTACTGATATAGAAAAGGTAAGTCAAATGATCCCAAATGGTAATAACAGCAAATACTTCTTTCGTAATATTCTTAACTGTATATAGCTGAAGAGATGCATTGATGTAATAATTTATGCAGATATGTCAATGGAAATTTTAAAGTGAGACAGCATGTAACACAACTGAGATTCCCAGCCAGTGGTAGCAGAGCGCCAAATAAGTGCTGTGTCCAGAAACACAGATGGTGTGCTGAAGTGTTCAGTTTCTCTGAGCGTTAGAAGACACAGTATCACTTCTGCCATATTTGTATAGGAACACCTATAATTGTTAAAGAGGGCTATGTTTTTCTGCAATTTTCCCTTATGTTCCACACTATCTCTGTTTCTATAACCCATGGATATCAGGTGTAAAATGCATACATTAATTCAATAATACCTCGAATACATGCACATTTCCCTATGTTTTGTTTCTTTAAACACACTGCAAGTACAGAAAAATAACTGTTGATGTGCCGGAAATAGAGTGTGCTCCTACCTTTCTTTTTGACATGACAATACAGCTCTGAATTTCTAAGCACGTTTTCAGCCATGACTACTTCATTACTAATGGATTACAAAAACACAGATCTCTCCTCATCTTCATAACTCATCCTTGTGCGTAGGCAGAGAGCACAGAAAGATATCAGATGACATGATTTCTGGCAAAATCAACAGTTTTTTTTTTTTACTTATCCAACAGATTTACCTAAACATTTTCAATGGTATATGTAGAAAACCTAAAGGGAGCAAAAAAGATAAGTTTGTTGTTAGGGTTTACATACAGTTTAAAAATTTCCTGCTGAGATGTAAATATAAATTCTCACATCCTCAAATCCAATTTATGTAAGGTTTCATGTCCCAGGACACAAATCACGCTTATAACAGACTAATTGGCAATGCTGCCAGAATTTATCCCACCAGTGTTATGTTTGTGTATGTAAAAAAATATACAAGATTACATTTAAATCTCAAACCCCCGACCCTCCAGCTGTGGTGAAACTACAAATCCCATGATGCATCTCTCTTTGGGACTCATGTCTGTGGCTGTGAGAATCTTGCAATGCCTCATGGGATTTGTAGTTCCACCACAGCTGGAGGGACAGGGGTTTGAGACCCCTGTTATAAAGGCTTGCTATTTAAAGAGCTTGGAAGCTCAAACTGAAATTTCTGCATTTGAGGGAATCACCCTACCTTAGCCATCTCTAAAGATTGCCATGCATGTTACAGTCTGACAGTACAATCTTTGTACAATCAACTTTAGGTTTTACCAACAGTTAGGACCTATGTAAACTATGCAGTCAATCTATATAATCAGATTGTAACATGTGTGGTAAGGTTGCCATCTTACACTGGCCTGCTATGTTTCCTCAAGAAGAGGGGACCACCTTACCCTCTTCAATGTTGTTATGTGCAATTGTCATAGTGTACATGTTTGGGTGCGTGTTTGGGTGGGGGGGATAAAGCCACCTTTCCATTATTTTGTTTCGTTTGACTAAAGCATTTGACCGATGCAAGCATATATTTCTATAATTTGGTAGTGTATTACATTGATAGTTCATTAGATGTAGTTTTACTGCATGAGGCAACTGTAGTTGCAGTAGAATAGTAACTCAGCAAGAGCATCAACTGGAGAGGTGTGCATGCAAGGAGAGAGTCAGAAGTACAGAGTGAGTTGTGGACAGTTCAGTAAACTTGTCAGGGCTGAGAGATAAGTGTCTCAGCAAAACCTCAGGGAGTAGAAGTCGATTTGCAAAAAAGCAAGCCTTGCTTGCTGATTGTATTTTTCAGGCTAGACCCAGAGGTGATAAGCCTAAACTGAGAAAGAGAGCTACTCCCTTCATTGCATAATTGCAAGCCTAATAAAGTAAAATAAAATAGAGCCAGAGGACATATCACTATCTCTCCTAAGTCTGAAGGAGAATTAAAACCCAACTCTAAGCATCATAATTGCTATAGCTAAATGGTGCTCAGTATGTGTTTTCCTTGGCTGTGTGGCTCGTGGAGATACAACAGGAAATTCAAATCTTAGACAGTTGTCATCTCAATATTTGTCTTCATTTGAAAATGTCCTCTCCCACCTCTTGTTCTCATGTCAAATTTACAATCCTAAATTTTCCCTCACTTTATGTCATGGTAACAATAGTCATCAGGACAAACAGAGGATATGAATCTCCTCAGCAGGGACACAAACACAATACAAATAAATCTCCTCTCAACTCAACCCAAATCTACAAAGAAAAATAAATATATAGTTTTACCTTTTATATCCATTGAATTGATGGTGCCTGGAGCCATCCCAGGGAGAGATGAGAGACTCCATGGATCCCCGCTGCTTGAAGGGTCTGTGGCAGTGGGGATCTGTAAAAAAATCACCGGCAAGGGGGGTGGGGGGTCCCGGGAACGAGCGGCGGCTGGCCGCAATTCAGGATGGCCGAGCGGTGTTCCGATCCGAGCCGCTGTCATCCTGTCAGTTTTTGGATGACAGCGGCTCTGTGTAGCGTGGCCGAGTGGTGGATCTTTAAATATAAAGTTCGACCTCATTTTGAGTATGTGGTTCCGTTTTGGTCACCGATCCACAGAAAGGATATCCTTGAGCTGGAAATAGTCCAGGGAAAGAAAAACAAAACTATAAAAGGGGTTGGAGGCCCAAAGCTATGAGAAAATATTGCAATCAAGAGGACAAGAGGCCACCACCTGGAATTGGAAAAAATGTTTAATCTCAAACTGCAAAAGAGATTCTTTACTGTAAAAGTTGTAAAATTGTGGAACTCCCTTCCCCAAGCAGCGACATCAGCTGAGACTATTGACTTATTCAAGAACCTCTTAGATGCTTTCCTCAGAGAGCACACTGTACAGGTGTACTGGTACTCTTAGAAGCTCACACATACACACTCACAAACACTCACATAAGGTGAACTCGATGGACCTGTGTCTTTATTCAACCTCTACAACTATGTAACTAGTGCAATTATGTGTTACTTTTTATTCATGTTTGATATACCATATGAAGACTCCTAACATGATTCAAAACTGTTCTATTATAACAGCCAATATTTGGATTTATAAAATATTCTTATATAAAGAAGGGTTAAGTGCTGCTGCTAATTTTGCTGAGCAAAAAAAAACAAATCTCAAAATTTTTTACTCAGGTTTGGCAACCAAGCCTTTGGATATATTTTATTGCCTGCCTTCTATATTATAAGACTAGCATACTTGATTGCTGCATAGCATAAAATCAATGTTCATAAAATGTGAGTTTAAAAGTGTTTTGCTTTCAACCTGCATATTGGCAGTTTTAAAAATGGAATGTGTAAGTTACTTCTTTGGTTAATATTTATTTAACAAGATCATAATGTGTAAATATAGCAAAGCTGTATATGAAAATATGAAAATATAAAAGGCGTTGCCTCCTTTACATGCTGTACCAATCAGTGATATGCATAAATTAAAGAATACATGGGGAATGCTTGACTGAGCTATACTCTGTTTATTCAGCCTTTTTTCTTTCATCATATTTGCAATAATATAAACAGAGTCATTTAGAAAAAATTATCTTTAATTTTCAGATCACAGCTCCATACAGTCAAATTGATTGATCAAACAAATGAATAAAAACTCTGAACTATTTCATATTGTAGTTTTTAAATATAATGAGTTTTTAGTTTAGTGATATTACATTGTGAACTAAATATGTAAATTCATGTTCTCCTAAAAAATATAACTAGTTATTAAATAATTATATTTTGGATCTTTTGAATTCTACACAGTAATGGTATTTTTAGGGAAATTAGATCAACTTAATCAAATATTAAAAACGAATGTATAGCATTTGGTATATATTTCCCTCTTTATTTTTTATGGTGAGGGTTACAATAATATATTTATAAAAAATTATTTTTAATGTTAAAAGTTTCAGCCAGAAGGTACAGCTTTATACCCCTTTTCAATTAATACTGTCAGTCACCGCTCTCTGCAAGAATTTCCCCCCTCCCCGATCCTCCAGCACTGACTGGCGGAATGGATGGGGAGGGTATAGCTGATTCTGCCTCTAGATAGGCAGAGCCCACTGTCAATCAGCCAGCTGGGTGAATCTCAACAGTATTGTTAGGATCTGTCCCGACTGTGGCGCTCTCAGCATATAATGGGCAATAACCCGCTATATAATGAGCTTTTGGGTCACAAGAGGACTTTATTATATGTCCTCCCATGACCCTAAAGAGAACTATGGGATATAAAAGTTACCCCATAGTTATCTTTTAAGTTAATCAAAAGCATGAAATGAGAATTGAAGGTTGAATGTTCTGCGCTATGAAACAGACCCAAAGGGGGAGATTTCACAGAAAATAAGGGTTTTGAGCACAAACTGTTGCATGTGTAAAGCATGTGCAATGGACAGAGTAAAGGAAATGTAGTTTCACAAATATAGTGTAACCTGTACAGCTGTGTATATAGATGCATTTCACAACCTTTGTAATCCTGGTCCAGAGAGTGGACACAGGATGTGCTTGATTGTTGTTCATTGCTTTTAAATTTACTAAGGATCCTATTTGTTTTTTGTCACATATATGTATTTGCTATAAGGGTAATATAAGTAGTGCAAGCACAAACACTTGTGATTCTGGAGATAGAAAATCATGTGATCTCCCAGCAGGCACCAACATAGGTAAATATTGAATGGGTAAGAGCATTTGGAAAGAGGTAAACTGTTGTTTCACTTTGCCACATGGTGTGTTCCTGATGCCATCATCATCAAGCCTTATTAGCCTTTATGGAAAGTGAGGAAAATGAGGAAAACTGCCCTTGGAGATTTCATTTTGTCTTTATTACGGTTATTATGCTAATGTCACCCACTATTTAATTGTGGCAACTTATCTGTGGAGCTGTCATAATCATGGTTTAATATTTCTGGTATGCATGAAAAAGAAGCAGAATAACTCATTTATCAGGGTGCATGGTGGAGATCTCTATGTACTTGAGTTTCTAACCTGCCTTGACCACAATCGACACATGGGGCCATGACACAAGGGGTCTCACAATTGGCTCTGTATTTTTTATATTTTAATATTTTATTTTAGAATATCAGGAGGAAGGAATTTAACTCTTCCATGTTTGTTTTTCTAATTGCAGCTCACTAGAGAAAAGGGGAGAGCACAAACATTTCTGAAAAAAATATTGTTATAAGTAGTAAAAAAAGATCCTCCGCTTTTTTCTCAATTACTCAATTACTATTATTTTTCTATTATTTTCCCCTCTCCCTTTTTTTTCTTCCTTTAGCTGTAATTGCAAAATTGTTAGGTACATGTGTTGCTTTATAAATGTATCATTCTCAATACATCTGGCACCAAATATCACTTCTGGTGTATGTTGCCCTTTCATGTCTCAGGTCTAGCGTGTTTTCTCTGTCAGGGCTGTTTGGTCACTCTATCCTGTGTTTGCAGCTATTTAATGATCCAACTTCAGAAGCCAGTTCTGATGTATTCTTTAAAGTAAGGCTAGGGTTACACAGGTGATTAACATGTCTATTCAGTAAAGGGTGAAGATTTAGGAGAAGGCAGGATAAATGAACAATCTAGGACAAAATGGCTAATTTGGAACAATTCTCCAAGTCAGATCACTTTCCAGTACAGCTATGTTGTCCTAGATTGGTCACTTATCCTGCCTTCTCCAAACTATTCACCCTTTTGTGAATAGCCCTGTGAATCACTCGTTAACTGTACTCCAAATTGCAGCACACTGAACTTATTCAATGTAATTTTAATACGATAACTGTTAACAAATAGTTAAATCACTTCGGAGAAAATAGATTTAATGGCCAGTCTGAGCCTTTGTCTGTTTCTTTCAGGCCTATCTATTGTGGCTAACAACAATTTGGAAAGTACAATGTAGCATGGGATGAAATCCTTAATGATCATTCATTGTCCTCCTGACTGTTCTAAAATGATGAAAAATAATCAGTAACTATGGATTTCTGTTAGTGGTATAGTGACACATTCGAACTGCTGCATGCAGTATAAGTATTTCCTGAGAATATGGGAGCTTTAATCCTTTTGTTTGCACCCCCACAGGAATTATGCTTATATTAACAAAAACATTTTGCTCAATCGTACTGAAAGACAGAATTTTAGCTTCAACAACTAATGCTAGAATCAACTAGCCCAAAACCACTGCTATATTTAGTCATGTAGTTACCGAGGTGACCAAGCAGCAGGGCAAAAAACATTCCTACCTCAAAATAAAGTCTGCTGTGTTTGTGACAGTGTTATTCAACTCCTTGCCTTGACACACCGGCAGCAGGATGGAGCGGGGCGGCTGACTGTGTCAATTTCTATTTGCTGAATTTGTGAGCCTAAGGAACCCTTAATTACAAGGGATATCTCACTACCATTCCTTCAGAGACTCGTATTGTCTGGGCCACTCATTTCTGTTTGGGTCCGCCTGTCCCCCATTCCTGTGAGACCTGTGGTTTGGCATTCTGTCTGTGCATGTCTGCTGATTGTTTCTTAATGGGATTTCCTCCTATACCAAGTTCCTAAAGAAGCGCAACAAGCATGAAACGTATAAAACCAATACCACTCCAGCTACCAACAAAGAAAAGAACCAACATTATTCCATTCATGACTTTAAAAGGCTCTGTCCTTGGACCCCTTCTCTTCTCTATCTACACCTCCTCCCCTGGTCAGTTAATAACCTCACATGGCTTCCATGCCGATGACACTCAAATATATCTTTCTACTCCACAACTCACCCCCTCAGTGTTCTTGAGTGTCACTGATCTACTAACTGACATATCAGTCTGGATGTCACAACACTTCCTAAAACTCAACCTTTCGAAAACTGAGCTCATAATATTGCCTCCTGCCCATGCACCTTCCCCCAACTTTTCCCTTGAGATTGATAACACAACTATCAAACTCTCCCCCGATGCCAAGCTGCTAGGTGTAATCCTGGACTAAGAACTCACCTTTATGCCCCACATCCAATCACTGTCCAAATCCTGCCGCCCTCACCTTTGCAACATCTCCAAAATACGCCCCTTCCTCACCAATGAAACCTCAAAACTACACACTTATTATCTCTCATCTTGACTATTGCAACTCCCTCCTCATTGGTCTACCTCTACACAGGCTATCCCCCCTTCAGTCTATTATGAATGCTGCTGCTAGACTCATTCACCTAACCAACCGCTCAGTGTCTGCAACCCCCCTCTGCCAATCCCTGCACTGGCTTCCAATAGCCCTAAGAATAAAATTCAAAATATGGGCAGGGCCCTCCTTACCATCTTGTCTGGATTTGTATTGGAACTGTAATGTCTTCCTTATATTGTAAAGCGCTGCACAAACTGTTGGTGCTATATAAATCCTGTATAATAATAGTAACAATAATAATAATAATAATAATAAAAAACAGTTACTTTGTGGTCAACTCTATAATTCTGTTAGAATAATATTGGGAGTGGTATTTGGAGGTGTAATTATGTATTCAAACAATCAGAATATAAATGTTACATTGTCACAATTTCATAGTTACATAGTTACATAGTATTTGAGGTTGAATAAAGACATTATTCAAAAAGCAGGAAAAAATAATGATGGGTACTTTTCCTGGCACCAGAATACACTACTCCTTTTACATTCACGTGCCTTTAGGGACCATAAATATATTTGCAATAATATTTATATTGTTCAGTGCAATGTGGAAATCCTAAATCTTAATATAGGATGTAGAATCAAACAAAAAAATTACCACAAAATCAAATCATTATAGCAGGCCCAAATAAAGCTCCTCTTTGACTTCTTTCTGGCACAACACAATCATATTTGAAAACAAAATAGAAGGTTTAAATAAAACCAGGAACTCCCCTTTTTCCTTTTTATTGGAGGGTGTCATCATTCCATTATTTGGGAGATCCTGAAGATGTGTCTTTTTCCTGATAGAGGCACTGAAGAAGCCATTGCCACTTCTCATTGTGCAGCTTCCTACCTGTCATGTTTACTCTCTTCCTGCAATACTTTGTGTTCTTTATCTGGAACAAGCATGCAAATAATGCCAGACTTTACATATGTGCATATTTGTTCAAGATTAGTGCCTCAAGTGCTACTGAACTCTTTTGGTGAGTCTCTGCCACTGTACAGCCACCTAAGATCACTTGTACAAAACGGCTCCACTGCACTATATTAAGCCCTGCTTGCCTGAAGCAGGGCTGAATGGGGAAAAAACTACCCGCCTTGTGCCTAGTACTACATGTCCTTGGCGTCAGGCAATACACCCCTGCAGTAGTGCCCCCTCAGCCTGGCGCCCGAGGGCAAGTGCCCCCCTGCCCCCCTGGCTACTCCACTGGCAATGGGATCATAATTTATGGCAAGTAATCAGAATGACCTTTTCAATAAATTAGAATGAGCAGACTAATAAACCATTATTTCTGATTGATTCCTATGGCTTGTAAACAGGTATAACGTTCTGGCACCTAGAGGTGCCTGTACATACTTGCAGCATGCTCAATGCGCCTGACGTTACAGTTGAAACTCAAGCCGTTCTAAGGTCAAAGCTCCAAAATTTCAGTTGCTGTTGAGCACACTCCACACAGACCTTTTTGCATATTACTATGGTAGGATGTCCAGCTATTCAATATGAATTTTCAGGGCGAAGAAAGGAATGGGCAAGCTTCAACACCACTAAGAAGTGCCGTAGTGTTGCTTATGATAACGACTCATCAGTCGTGCATAACGGCTGAGACATGGAGAATGCTTCAAGTATGTACCTGGGTTCCTGCACTTTAAACAACTGACCCCATAGCTGTTTGTTATAGAAATTGAGACTGACACTTTAAAATCCTCTGGTGTTTCAATGCTGTCAAATTAACAGAAGCAGCATGGTTTTACAAAAACAACATACATGAATTTCAACTGAAGTGTATATAAAGATGGACAGTGTCATTCCTGCATTGATTCTCCAACATATGTTGTCAGCAGCTGGATTATTCTTGCTGTTACAAAAAGAAATCAATACCTTTTTCATTTCAGAATTTATATATTTTTTATTTGTATATTTCTTTGATTACACACTTATTATCTTGCAGGTTGAAAGCACAAGAGGAAAAAATGCTTCTAGTATTTGATCTGTCCGGTTTTCTCCTAGAATGGCTTATTCCAAAGGGAAATGAAGATGTGCTGAAGCCTGAACTCTCATTGAAACAAATGTAAAAGCTCCCCAGCTATACAAATGTGTGGAAATATATTCTTATTGATACTTATGTCTTTATGTAGAGAAGCATGAAGTAAGTGATTCTTGTTAGAGATAGGTCATGTTAGTATGCAAGTAGTGCATTTCAGGATTAAAGGTGAAAGCCAACAAAATATTTAAATTTATGTAAGCTAATAATATCCATTTAATGTCTTATGTTCTTTTTTGTCTAAAACAAAACTTGGATTATATTTCATTAATTGAGGTGCATAGCAACACATTTATGTTAACTTGTAATTTCTAAATTATGTTCTTTTATTTTTAAATTGGTGTTGCAGCAACATTTGAACTAAATGAGTTGATTAGCTGCAGGAATGGAGACCATTTGCTTAGCAAATTTAATGTTCATCGTACAAAGCAAATGTTTAATTAGCTTAGAAAATAAGACAAAGCTGTGTGTCTTCTGAACACAATCATGTACAAGAATTGAAAAAATAAAAATGTTTGGTTTTTAAAGAGAGCTATGACCACTGCTGCAATCTTCTGCATCTGACACTGAATGCCTGCATCACTATTGTGTCCTTTTAGAGCTGCATGGACACTAGTGATGTAGCTTCTTCTGGGTGCACCCATAGAGTGTAGCAGGGAGACATAGTTATCTAGCACGCTCAGAAGTGTCCAATGCTGAAGATTCTAGCAGCGGGTGTAGCTCTGCAAGAAAAAAAATATTTAATTAATCATTTTTGGAACTGGTATGTATTATTATTATTATTATTATGATCTTATCTTTTTTTTTTTTTTGCATTGGTGTCAATTGAAAAAAGCTGAAGTGAAATTTTTTTTACTAAGTGAATAGCCTCTACTCCTTTAGTAAAGCAACTCTACAGAAGACAGACTGTTCACTTAGCAAAGTGAACGATCACTTAAAAAAGTGAATGTTCATTTGCTTAATAAATAAGTCATAGCTGTGCCCATTCTGAAAACCCATGGGTAAGAAACAGAATTCGTCCTTCCACAGGATTGAATGATGAAAGTGAACACAGATTACTCTAAAGGTGCCCATACACCTTACAATTATCTGCAGATTTTCTGTGGTCAGATGGAAAAAGTGCAACAGATTGGCCCAGGTGGAGATTACTCCATCCACACAGTTACGTGTAGATGGAGGAATCTGTTGCACCTTTTCCATCTGACCACAGAAAATCTTCAGATAATTGTAAGGTGTATGGGCACCTTTATACTCTAAGCGAAGTGAACACTCACATTGCAAAATGACTGTTTACTTTAGTGAACAGTCTTTACTCCTAAAGTAAGGATTTCCTGATAGAAACTGTTTACTTAGGGGTGTGACTGTTCACTTGGCAAAGGGAATGTTCACTGATCATAGATGATTGGGTTCACTGACTCACACATGATTGGGTATTTAACCACCTCCTGTCCGCCGAACGTTGAAAGGCGGCCAGACGGGAGACTCCTGGATGGAGGTGGGCATCTTTAGACGTCCTTCGTGCCCGCGGGAAACGGCCTGGATTTTATAAGTCCAGCGATGGCCATTTACATACAAGCGGTCCGGCGTCAGTAAAGACGCCTACTCGCTTGCATGATGCAAGTGAGGGTGCGCACCCCCCTCCTTACCTCTCGTTGCCGTCGCTGTCCCACCGCCGCCGTCCTCGCGATCCTGGGCGTCCATCCATCCCGGGTGATGTGGCTCTGTGCACTAAGAACAGAGGGAGATCAGTACGCGATCCCCTCCGCTCTCCTTCCGGTCTCTGAATGCAGTAAGTGATGTATATTACATCACTTCCGCATTCCTCTGTCACTCTCCGGTACAGAAACCGGAGAGAAGCTGATGAAGCAGATAGACGGGATAGATGCGCAAAAATGCGGTAGATGCGCCTACACGCAAAAATGACGATTGCTCCAATTATGCTGCACGTGTTACATATCGCCGCAAACGTCGCAATGAGAACAATAATTTTAGGGCCATTAATCACTGATAACACTAAACTAATGAGTGGTAAAATCATTTAAAGTGTCGCCTATGGTCAATTTTGTCTATGGTGTTTTTTTGCAATCTCGTAGGCGCGCGCAATTTTAAGGCTTGACATGTTTGGTGTCTATTTACCCGATGTGACCACGCCTTTTATATTTTACAAAAAAATTGGGTAAAAATAAATGTTTCCTAAAATAATAGGGAAACCATTTTTAAAAAAAAATATTCGGTACTTTTTTTGTTATATAGTAAAAAATGAAAACCCCAGTGGTGATTAAATACCACCAAAAGAAAGCTCTATCGGTACCCAAAAAATGGTATAAAATTAATTTCAGTACAGCGTTGCATGACGGAATAAATGTCAGTCAAAGTACCGCAGCACTGAATACTGAAAAATGGCCTGGACAGGAAGGGGGTGTGAACACCCCGGTAAGCAAGTGGTTAAAGTGAACACACATTCACTGTATTTACTAACACTCACCATGCAAATTGAATATACAATTTGCAAAGTGAGAATTTCCTCGTTAAGTAGGCAGCCTTCAATTTATCAGTAAATCAACCCCTAAAAAGCTCTCTTGTTCTGCTTCAGGTTTAATCATATTTGGACCCTTATTATTTCCTATGAAGGATTCATATAAAAACTAAAAACAGACACTGAAATAATAGTTATTCACAGCGCACATGTATTACTAAATTTTGTGTTTTCTTTCCTACTGGGAAAAAAAGATGTAAAAAATAAATGATTACATATAGTGATTTATCATGCTAGATTAATTTAGATATAAGCAATTGCAATTCTTGCTAACTACGTAGCTGAAAAATGCAAGACACTTTTCATTTGTATATCTAAAATGATGCAGTTTATTAGAGATTTTTTTTTAGAAAACAGGAAAATAATTGGTGTGAGCATTATAAACCATTACCTGCTAAGTGCTTTCATCATTACTGTCATCTACAGTGTTTGCTCACCAGTGTAAACCTATCAAGCAATCAACAGATCATCTTTAGCTGAAAATACATAGTGGGATTTCTTTCACACTGAGGCACCACACTGGTGTTTTACATGATGCCAAAGTTCTCCTGTATCTGCTATTTATCTTTCTTTTAGATACTGATAGAATAATACACCTGAAGCAACAAAGGTGTGTAATCATTATAATAACTACTGTATATTAATTTTGCACATTGTGGAATGTTATTTTTGTAGCAATTTGTTCATAAATAATGTGAAGAAATTACTGTATATTAAAACGGTAAGTCTGCTGTCCCCTAAAATTTTGCCTCCCACATATTTCCTTACTACAAACATGAATTTGTGTATAACATGAGACAGCATAACCAAAGATATTATGGTCATAGGGACTGAAGGAATTAAAAAGTCCTCAACTGTAATCAGTGTATAGCACAACAAAGTCTTCTTAAAACAGGAGGTAATCACATGTCTACTTCTATCACATATCACAAAAAAGGACTACTCCTCATTTCAAGACAGTGGACAGAGCTATGCAAATCATTCCTTTATGGCCCAAAAAATCCAGATGCACACTCAGAACTGCTGATTTACAAGGCAAATATAGCCAAATATTATATAGCAAAGTAATACTGTTGTTTTGGCCACCATCAGTACAGTATATGTAAACCATGGCTTATATGTAATAGGGTTTAGGAGTCAATGAGGCAATATAACCATACAGATTATGTGACAAGGGGCAGGAATGGAATTAAATAGAATCAGAAAGCCCTCAACTCTAATTAGTGCATAGTACAGTAAAGCCTTCCTAAAACAGGATGTATTTTATTTATATATATATATATATATATATATATAATGTCACTAGCATATATATCCGTCACTTCTTTATGTCCTGTGGGTTGTGAGGTGGGGTCTCCATGGATCGGACTTGTTTTTCCAGCACATCTCACAGATGCTCGATTGGATTGAGATCTGGAGATTTCGGAGGCCAAGTCAACTCAAACTTGTTGTTGTGTTCCTAAATCCATTCTTGAACCATTTTTGCAGTGTGGCAGGGAGCATTATGCTGGGAGGCAGGGAGGCCATGGTCATCATAGCGTTTTCATGAAGGGGTGTATTTGGTCAGCAACACTGTTTAGGTAGGTGGTATATATCAAAGTAACATCCACATGAATGGCAGGACCCAAGGTTTCCCATCAGAACAATGCCCAAAGCTTCACACTGCCTCCGCCAGCTTGCCTTCTTCCCATAGTGCATCCTGGTGCCATCTCTTCCCAAGGTAAGTGACAGACACGCACCCTATATCATGTAAAAGAAAACATGATTCATCAGATTTGGCCACATTCTTCCATTGTTTCCTGGTCCAGTTCTGATGCTCACATGCCCATTGTATCACTTTTGGTGCTGAACATGGTTCAGCATGGGCACCCTAACCAGTCTGTTGTTATGTAGCTCTATATGCAACAAACTGTGATGCATTATGTGTTCAGACACCTTTTTATTGGAACCAGCATTAACTTTGTCAGTAATTTGAGCTACAGTAGCTCTTCTATTGAATTGGACTACACATGCCAGCTTTCACTCTTCATGTGCATCAATAGGCCTTGGCTGCCCATGACCCTGTCATCGGTTCACTGGATTTCTTTTGTTCAACCACTTTTGGTAGGTCCTTACTACTTAAGACCGGTAACATCCCTCAAGAGCTACATTTTTTGAGTTGTTCTGACCCAGTCGTCTAGCCATAACAATTTGGCCCATGTCAAATTTGCTTGCATCCTTAAGCTTGCCCATTTTTTTTGCTTCCAACATATCAACTTCAGGGACATAATGTTCACTTGCTGCTGATTGTAATGAGATAATCCTACACACTTCCAGAAAATTGTAAAGAGATAATCAATATTATTCACTTCACCTCTCAGGGGTCATAATGTTATGGCTGATCGATGTATATTGATTAAAAAAAAGCTCTGATGTGTATATCTATGAGTATATTGAGTATATCTATGTTCAGAGTGAAAAGATGGCTAAAAATAGAGATCAATATGTTTAATAAAATTGCTAAGAGTTCAGGGCTATTAAGTGAAGGTCATCTAAAGATAAAAAAATAATTTAACCTTTACCGGTGCAGGCTTAAAATGGAAAATAATATAATCAGGCTGATATGTGTATATTGTCACATACATAACAGCAATATAAGTCACAATTAGAGAATAATGACATTCAAGAAAAACTTGCTCGACCAGCTATTCATCTGATCTGAGCCTCCTGTTTAAGTTCCTGCTTGCCTAATGTTAAATGTTTCCTGTGTAAGCATTTGCAGCATTAATATGAGGAAAACACACTGCCAACTAAGGACCACATAATATCAGCTTTTTTTTGTGGAGAACACACATTCAGAAAGATGGTTGTTAAATCATGTTGCAAAAACATTAATGTAGGATCAACAGCATTAAATTGCTAGGGAAATCAATAAAAAACACAAATCAGAAATGTAAAAACATATTGCGTAAACCCATGCTTTATTTAAACTTGTGAACATCTTGTCTAAATGTAAACTCCACAGGATAACATATATTAACTTTATTAGTTATGAAAGCCAATCCATTGTACCTCTGAGTTAGTTTCATACTGTTACTGAAAGCTGACTTTACCTGATTTAATGACTAGGCTGCATTAACTGCCATCCCTCGTCCAACAAATGTGTGCTTATATGACAGTTTGAAGGACTTAGGTATAATTTCAGGGAAAGTAAGACTCCAGTATCAATGTAAAACTAAACAAAAAAGACACAAAAAAGAAGCCTTCTACAAAACAAAGTTACGGTATCTCCAACAAAATGTTGCAGGTGTGTAGAATCCACAACACAGCAACAACAGGAGATTCACACCACATAAAAATCTCTAAAATGTGGCTAAAAGCATGCCAAATATAATCCAATCCAGGATTTGACTTGCGTCTTCCTGGGGGAAGAGGGAGCTTGCGGTTTTCGGATCCTAAGGGGTTGAAGAGAGAATATATATTTGCTGAGCCAAAAAGTGGTATATATAAGTATTGTTTTTTAACATTTTAAATGTTCACCACCTGGCTGATGGAACTTTTACCTACACATCTTTGATCAGAGCCCCTAAAGACTAGACACAATTAGCTGTATATGGGATAACAAACTTTACAACCTGTTAACAAGTTATACGCACATAAAGCTAAGCTCCAGGAATACAATTCATAGATGAAATACACACAAGACAATCTGTATTGAAACTAAAAGCAGGTCCCAACAACTGCACCTGCAGATCTGCACTCAGCCGGGAAGGATTCTAGAACAAATGAGGTATGCCCTATGTTACTAATTGGGTAATTATGTTTATGACTAACAATAAAAAAAAAAACTTTTGACTTTGAATATCAAGTCAGTTTTTCACCTCCAAGTCATACTAGTTACTATGTTGCTGCAATTTGATTTTCTGTGCTAAATATTCACACAGCTAAATGAAGCAGAGCAGGGATAGCCCCCCTACATCTCCCTGATCATATGGCTCTGTGTGAAGTTTCAGTTAGACAGCGACAGTCATAAAGTAAGCAGAAATGTCTGCTGCTGCCGCCATTTCTTCAGGTACATAGTGAGTGTCTCTAAATAAAACTTTCCAAGAGATCTAATATTTTACAGGGTAAGTTCACCTTTTCACAAACTGTGAAAAAATTACTTTAGTCACTGCATCTCCACTGTACTTACCTGAGTGATGCCCCCACCAGCTGGTGTAGTGGTTTGTACACCATACACGGCACTTCACAGCCCTGCAATCTTTAAAGATCATAATGCTCACAAATGGAGAGTGCTTATTCATCATCACTTTCACATGACCACGCTAAAGGTGCCCATACACTGTACGATTATCGTACGAGAATCGTGGGAAATCCCGCGATCGTACGATAATCGCAAAGTGTATGGAAGGCGTGCGACCGCTTCTACTGTATGCCGAACAAGCAGGCTAGAAAACCCGCTGAGAATCGTATGATATGGTTAGTGGCCTACTTGTTTGACAACTGCCGAACGGGCCGGTGTGCGCACGCGCACACTGTCCGTTTGCAGTCATCGGAAGCACGCCCCTCGTTGCAGCCATCGGAAACCCGCCCCTCTTGCGATGGTCGTAAGGTGTATAGGCACCTTTACAGAGAAGAAGCACTTTTCTCCATTTAAATAGGCTGACTGACTGATTACAAGATTGAAAACATGTGTGATACTAATTACAGAAGCAGTTAGTTTGAAATATCATTATGATCTAATTATTTATCATCTATTCTAGGGACACCAACAGATCTGTCCAGTCTATTTTATAATATCTTTGTAGAAAAAGCAATGATTTATCTCTTTTCACATTTTCTTTGCTTTACTCTATGACATACCAAAGGCATGCAGGTAATCATGAGGAAATTGCCTTTAACTTTTCATAACTTTTCTGCAGGAATTAAGGATTATTTCAATGAGCTGTAAGGGCAAGATGGTCTATGTGGACCCTATTACTGCCAGAAGGAGACTAAATGCTAAGCCTGGTCTTAGAGACTCCCACAAAGGTGAAATCCATAGATGTCATCCTATGTGTAGTCACTTATGTTAAATTTAAGCTGTGTCATTGCAACTGAAACAAATATGGCACATGAAACCAAGAGCAGTAAGTCTTTCCTACTACTAGTTTACTGGTGATGTAGATGGAACTTGACTATGGGAACTCCCAGAATGCAGTTCATGATACATGCCTTCAACAGCACAGACAATCAGGGGTAAGCTAAGGGTAGAAATGGAGAAAACAGCAAATAGGATTGTAGTTAATAGACAGGGTGTAATGCTCTGGACTACAAATCCCAGAGACATCAAGCTTATCCCAAGGATGAGCCCAGCTGTAAAGCTTGGCAAAACTTTAATTTCTATTTGTTGTCTGTTCTTGCAGTAAAACTTCAAGGAAACTGACCCAGTAGCATTTAAAAGTACTTTACTTGGCGAAAATGCTGCATGTACAAACTTAGTTACAGGAAAAAACAAATACATAAACAAGACAGGCTGCTACAAACATTCACATGCACCCACTACACTATCTTCTAGTACATGTATGAGGGGAAACACTGAAAATGTACTTAGCTCCGGCTGCAGGCTCAACAAATTCCGTGATGAACAGGACTTCTTGGCCTAGGAAAATGGCTTCTCGTTGCCGTCTCTGCTAAATCCTTTGTATGTCCTGGTCTTGAAGCAAGTCCTCTCGTCTTGTGAAGCCCCCTCGTACTGTCCCCCTCCTGTGAAGCCCTCGTCTTGTGAAGTGCCCCTCAACCTTTCAGCTACTTGCTTTTTGTTGAGAGAAAACTGGCCTCCCACTTGGAAGTGCCGCCCCTTTCACTTTTAGGAAAATGAAATACCATGCATTTCACTTTCCCACCTCCAGGTGGCAGCGTTGTATCATAAATTACCATCAGTAGTCTAGATTTGATTTGAGTCTTGACCAGGCTAGGTGTGACTGTTTACGTTCACCAACCCATTGTGATACGAATAATGGGGAAACAATACAGGAAAGCCACACCATTGTGAAACAAACCAGTTTGATCTATTTAGAAGGCACCTTCCATTGTGTGACCAGCTCTCTGTCAATAAATAAACAAAATCTCAGTCTCTATTGCAAATCTATGTGTGTCTGAAAAAGTCCAATAAGATATATCGTGACACACAGGGCAAGAACAGCAATATAAATCATGAAACAAAGCAGTAAACAGAAACATAGTCAATAGGAGAGTGAGGTGAGTAGCAAGAGACAGATAGATAATGAGCCCTGAGATAAAACAGGTCACATCAGAGAAATAGAGAAATCATGAAACACAGGATTGGAATCACAGCATCAAACACACTGTGGAAGGGGCCAGATGCACTACCATACTGTAGTGTTAGATGAGGTTGTAGCTGAAGACAAACATCCAGATTTATACCAACACATAGTTCTCATTTCGGTTGTGCAAGGATTCTTACATATAAGCACAAGCAGGAAGAGTTTGTTTGCAAGTTCTCAGGAACAGCTTCCCTTCAGGCAAGAACAGCTGTAAGCAGTACAGTAGTTACATTTCTAAATCTCACACTGTAAATAAACAGCTATGAGGTTTAACAACTTGCTGTCCGGAGCAATTTCTTACTTATTTGCACACACAATAAAATCTGAAACTTTGGCGAGAAAACAGCTTAAAATCCCCAAACAATTATATATTTTCTGAAAGCATAGGCCCTGTAGAATAAAAAAATGCTGGTTGCAATTTTTCATGTCGCACAGTATTTGCGCAAATGTTTATCAAACCAGTATTTTTATGATAAAATACACTAAAATGACATTTAGTGCACAGAAACAGAATATAATACCAATTTTTTTGGTATACAATAAAAAACGGGGTCACATCGGGCAAACTGATACCAAACATGTCAAGCCTTAAAATTGTGGGCATCTGTGAAACCGCAAAAAGCTGCAACACCCACAATTTCCAACAGGTGATGCTTTCATTGCTCATACGTTTAGTGTTAACAGTGATTGATGGCCCTAGAATGATTTATCTCATTCTGATGGTCGTGGCGATGTGTAACATTTGTGGTGCAATTTTTGGTTTTGTGCATACGTGCACCCAACGCATGTTTGCGCTTGCATGTGCATGTACGTGGGGATGGAGGGGACTTTAAAAAATTATTTTATTTTTTTTGCCTTTTTTTAATTTCTTTTATATGTTACTTTAATTTTCTTTTTTGTTTACACTTAACTTTATTGCTATCACATAGGGGGCTAACAAGCCCCCTATGTATTAGCAATATGATGTGACAGGTCCTCTTATGGAGACATCAGGGGTCTTTCAAACCCCTAATGTCACCTAGGGACCCCAAATAAGCTGCTGAAGCTGTAATCTGATTCACCAGTTTCTTCTCTAGAAGACGGAGAATGTAAATAGTGACACCGGAAGTGATCCGGGTCCAGTGATCAGAGAAGAGATCAGTGGCTAGAAGCTTGCTCATCTCCCTCCAATTGATGTGGTGAGACCTGCTGTGCCAGTCCCGGGCTCGCATGGGGGACAGCGGAGCCCAGGGTAGCTGATGGCGGAGGGCACGCTCCGCCCCCCGGTACAAATGATCCAGTGTCTATACAGCCACTAGATCACTTGTACCTGAACAGCTATCTCTGGCTGTTTACAAGGTTAGCAAGAACATGGCTGCAGCCACAGCCGTGTTTTTGGCATAACCACTTCAAGGGGCAGACAGTTAAAAACAGCCACCCGCTTGAAGTGGTTAAGGTACAGGAGAGACTAGGCAGAAAAAGTGTACCGCAATTTTTCAAAAGACAAAAAAGTAAATCTTTTAAAGTACTGGTTAGGTGCAAATAACATTTCTATATGTTCTTTGTAAGATAGAAAATCTTAACTTTTTCAGTTCAGGTCCACTCTAAGTTGTGGGCTGATTGTAATTTTGTATTGATTGTTTTTCCAGCATTTCTCATCTAATGTATATGAATCCTTCTGGACCTGTTACATGTGGCCTATATCATTTCTTTATCCATATATATTTTTTGTGACTTGCCATGTAATTACTGTCATTAATGGCTCTCTGTAGTTTCTGACATCTGCAAAATAGATGTGTAATTTGGTTCCATACTATATAATTATTTAACCTAATACGGCTAACAGCATTTCAAAAAGAATGTACATGATTTCCAAAATAAATTATATATCAGAATCTGAAACTTGTCAACACACTTTCAATTTAGGCATGTAGACAGTGTTAGCAGCTTGATTTTACATTCACCTAGATTGAGATGAAAACTTGATATGGGAAGTAAAAAATATTTTTTTAAAAGTGTTAACTGGTGGAAAAATTAGTAGGTTGTCAAGCAAAAGGGATTTTATTTTTTGCAAATTAAATCTAATACTACTGCTTGAATGAAACATATCACAATAGCCAAGATGACTTCAACTTTTTTACATAAATAATAAACTAATGTTAAGTTTAAACAAGGAAACAAATGCTGTTGTCTAAAATACTGTATACAAAATCATAGAAGAAGTTAAATAATAATGGTGGAATTTAAAACTAATGATAAGGCAATATCTAATTGTATGCAATAGAAACTTTACAGTGTATATTTGTAGCTAAATATAATATGATAAATTAACATAATTGATATCATTTAGAATACTAATTCTACATATATAAAGCTTGGATAAGGAAACAATGCAGGGAGAAAAGCACTTACCAAAGAAGCAGCTGCAATTTACATGAAAGTAGAACATTTAAGGGTAATTTTGAGGAAAAAAATGTATCTATTTTTTTAATAAAACCTACCTGTGTATTAAAATCCTTGCCTTTCACAATCCCTTTTCTGCTTTTATTTGCAGTGCTTGATAAACTGATATTTGTCCATAAAAATACTATTCCAGCATAGAATTCTTGTGTTTTGTTGCTTTGCCTAAAAATCCAATTCCAGTCAGAGTTAATATTAAACCTGGAAAAAAGAGCACCCCTCTATGTAAAAGTATTAACTAAACCACAGTAGTATTCGTTTGCTTTTTGTTGTCATGATTTTGGTACAAATACAAACCTGATTTGGGTTGAAGATGATGTCATCTATTTGATCTTGTCAATGTCCTATACTTCAGAGGCAGAAGGAAAAGCAGCAACACAGAGTAAGTAAGTCCATGTGGTGAGAACCAAACATCTGATAAACATCAGAATCTGTATTTTGTAAGTAAAGGCCAGAAAAAAAAAGTGTTATACTGATCTGTCTCTAACGCTGTTTTTTCACTTACACATTTTGTTATCATTTCAGTTTTGTTTTTCACTCTCCTGTCTGTCACCTGAATCTCTTTTCTGCTTTGCCTTGTATCTCTACCTATTTCCTTCTCATGCCAGCACCATTCATCTGTGTCTATGTTAGACTGTTTTTCCTGTGGTCTGTCTTTTCCTATGTTCCCATTTAGGTTACATAGCTACATAGTTGGTAATGGACAAGTAACTGAGATGACTCTTTTGTCTTGGGTTGATTTAACAGGGATTATTTTAGTGACTTAACAACTGTCATGGTGATTTACCATTTGATACATATTGGCTATCACCTGGTTTATTAGAAATGTTTCATTCATGTAATCTTTGTTTTGCTTCAGATACTCTGAAGACCACTATATATTTAAAAATCTTTTCACACTAGTCCTTAAGAAGTGGGTAAAATGAATGATGAAATGCATTGACCGCTTTGTCTTTAAATGGTGTATACAATAACATAATGTGGTCTAAAGTTTATCACATATGTGCATTGTTGCAGTATTTTGGATTATTCATACCTCATAGGATCTTTTAAATACGTATATTTTGAGCTAATGCAATTATTACATTTGATATATTTATTAAATTAGATTTTTTTTGTGGTATTCTTAAGTGCTATATTTAAAGTCCCTTTTTTAATTTTGGCATTTGGCCTGTGGGATGAGAGTACTACAAGAAGTATATGGGATTATTTCCACCCTACTATTATACTACTAGTGGAAAGAGAAAGTTACTTGGGACACAGTTCATTTCTAGATATGGCCCAAAAATGGAACATACAAAATCAGACACAGGTAAATATTTTTTCACTTTGCATATTCACTTTACAGCAATCTTTTTGCAATTCTGTAGACTGTATTTTTATTTCTAAGGCAAGTCAGATTGCTGCTATATATATTATTGCTAAGGTTTCATATAAAACAATATATAACAGTTCATTGTTAAAACAAGAAAGACCACATTGTCACAAAACAATACATGTCAAATGTAAAACAGTCACATATATGCTAAGTAACTATAAGTTGCTTCAAACTGAACCATTTCTATCTTGACATATTTGCAGATTGAATGCAAACAGCAATGTTGCTAACTGTTAAGGGATAGTTCAATTCCATGCCAAGCTGTCAAACAAAATGACTAGTTTTTAATGAGGTAATTCAGTGAGTTAGGTAATGCATAAGACTGTTACATGCAGTAATTTAGCTCAAAATAATATAAAGATAAAGGCCACCAAAGCAATTAGTTTTCTAGTTTAAGTAATGTTATAAACATTGTATAGTAACAGAGAAAGTGAAAAAACAATACAATCTGCTCCTCTAACAACTCCACTTGCAACCATGATCATACACTATAATTCCCATTATGAGATTTGTTGGGTTAATTTATTTTCCTGGAAAACGGCTTCCTATTAATTTTTTGTACACATCATTGCAGATACAGCAGCAGCAAGTGTTATGAAAGCTGTGACTCAACAGAAGAGGAAAAATGGAGAATTGCAATTAATAAGTGAGAGATGGCTGATAACAGTCACTAATTAATTACTTGACCGCTTTTTATGTTATGGGCCCATTCCCTCCAGCCAATCCACTAAAATGTTGCATTTAAGCAGACGGTCTAGTGTGTTGTGGCAGTTCTGGCACTGCGCGATATAATAGAGCGGTTTACTGTTTCCATTTTTTTTATTTTATGTGAAGTGTACATTGTGTATACTACATTTAGGTCCCTGCACAGCAGGCCGGACCAGTTCAGTCAGCTTGTCCTGTCTGCACACCCTGCATGCAATAAGTCATTATGATGCATTTGTAGGATTATGGTGCAGTCCAAGTATTTTAGAAATATCTCTTCCATACATTGCATATGTTTTCATTTAATGCTTCTGCATCATTTGGGGCCTTTTCAGCATGGAGAACAGTTCTGTAATTGCAGTAAGTTGTAGCAGTCACTGTTATTACTAGGGCCAGATATGTATGAGTGATAACACACAGGAGAGACACATGTGGGGTGATTTACTAACCTAAACACACGCACGCACTAGGTGCGTGTGATTTTTACACAGCAAAACGTATTTATCAACCAAAAAGTCTCTAAAAGCATATTTACACTAATGCCATATATGGAAAAATCATGCACATGATGCATATATAATGCTGCTTCACAGTTTAGACAAAAATGGTTAGCTCATGCATTTACATTCCTGCATTCATCAACGCAAGCAACATAACATAGAGCTAATTTACACCACATTACCTTGCAATTCATTGCAGGGCTTTGCACAACACACCTGCTGGGTGTGTACACACTACAAAGGTGTTTAGATTCCACCCATAGATCATGCTGGGAGGGAACACACTACAGAGGTGTGTACATGTTCGTGGTGTGTTTATAAGGTTAGTAAATCAACCCCATTATCTTTGAAGTCAGGAATTAGCCATCTACTGAGAAAAGCTTGATTCCAATCATAGTTCATGAGGGATCATGAGGGCCTTTCTATGCATTAAACTTTTCATCCTTCTAACAAACAGTTACATTATTCTCTTTTCACAAGAAATAGGTGCAATGTGGTTTGTGAACCTCGCTTGCAGTTTGAAAGCTGGCAAACCTTTTTGCTAATCTGTCTATGGAGGGGGGGAGCAGAATCTTGTTATTCAATGTCTGGTGTTTGTAAGTCTAAGAAGCTTCTGTCAATCAAAAGGCATAGAAAGCTTGGCACTACCATTGAGGACATGTCTTGTTATTCAATTCCTGGTGTTTGCATGTCTAAGAAGCTTCTGTCAAACAAAAGGCATGGAAAGCTTGGCACTGCCATTGAGGACATGTACCAGTGCCAACATTCAAGAAAAAAGTATCTACCTACACAGAATTGTTAGCTCTCCCTAACATAATTAGCACTCTGTCAATATGGCTACTGTGAGCCCTGTATAAGAAGGCTTGGTTATCTATTCCTTCAAATTATTATGACTCAGCTGACCAGGGACAAAATATGTACTGCAGTTTGAGTGGTTTTCTGTTTCTGCAGGTTAATTTTTCAGGCAAAAGTTTGAGATGTACAGACTTTGGGAATCTCAGGGATTTGAAGCCTGAATATCATTCCTAGAAATGTCCTTCTTACATTCTTCATTAGTGTTAAATCTTTTTCTTATGAGCTTCTTCAAAGGCCCTGATTAGGCACCATGTTTTAATCAGCAGATGCCACTGGATGGGCTCAAAGAAGCACATACTCCCTACCTTGCTGCTGTGGAACATAAAGAAGTAGCTAACTGTTATTTCTTTGATTTGTGTCATGTGAGAAGGTGGAAGATGTAGAAGGGTGAATTTCAAAATTAAGTTTTAAAACTGAGCAGGATTGGCAAATTTGCAGTCACTGGAAATTATGAATATTTAATTTAGTCATTTCATTGCCTTTTAATAAGAATCTCATTCCTTGGCACTGTTACAGCTTAACTCATGAAAGCAAAGGAAAGACTACTCTTTGTTTGCAAGGTCAACGAAAACAGGGAATAAAAGAGCACAGCAGGAAAGGAACACTGAGAACAAGACCAAGCAAAGACACTGAATAGAAGATATACTCAGGAAACAGCAAATACCACAGAAAACAGGGAGGCCCAGCTACTAGCGTGGAGACATGTTGCTTGAACGCACAGGTGCATAAGCTTTTTAGCACCTAGGTTCAGGGTTGATTGACAGGAAACTGAGCAGCTCAGACAGGGTGCAAGACCCGGCGCTGGATCAATGTACAAGGAACTGCTTGCTGCGTGGCTTCTGTTCTCCATGTTTATTATTTGCAACATGGTATGATAGTGCTTTTTATGGTGTAATAGTAGTGGATTTGTAGCTGTTCAGAAAAGGGAATACCATCACATGGATGTAGGGGAAGGAGGAACAAAAAACGTGGCCATTTGTGGCTCTGCTGCCACTGAATAAAATCTAGTGTATGTTCAAAACTGGCAAATGGTTAATATATTGGTCCATGAAAGACAAGAACGTACTTCCCCACAGCTGCTGCTCCATATGTCGGTAGTATCTTGCTCATGGATACACAGTAAGAAGTCCAGAAATCATTACAGCTGAACATACATTGCAGGGACAGCCATGCTGGAGAAATAGGGGACGATCTGTACCCTTCATCAGGGTTAACATCACATCTACCTTCTTGGCCATGTGGGTGTTTAGTTAGAGTACAGTTGATTTATTATGTATGTTTCATTTGTGAATTGATTATGAGGAATTTGCTTGAAAAATATGGCTTTGCTTTGTTTTCTAAAGCTCATCATACACATTACAATCCACTTTATATTTACCAACACTACAAACTATGAGGACCTACCAAGACTATCCAGTCAATTTGTACCCAATCTGGCAGGCCTTTGCACTACATAGTTGCTGGTACTACATAGTTGTCTGTTACATGTATTGTAACAGACAGCAGTTTCAGCAGAGTGAATGCTTGATGGATTGCACGACCAACATTGCAATTGAGATTTGTTTTTTCATAGCCTGGTTGCTATCTGTCTGACAACAGGAAACTAATATTATTTTTGTATACATGCATAACCTGCAATTCAAATCAATATGACATTTAATACTTCAAGCCCAACATTGTGAAATACAATGCTTCTCTGTTGTGTGAGAATTTAAGAAATAAAACACACAGTCAGCATTTGGCGGCCCGCATCAAAAACAATAGTAAATTATACATCATGGTTTATTTATATTACTTACTATAATCATATTCCATGGCTGCTATGAAATACTACACATTGCACACTGCTCTTTGCTGTGCAAAAGAAACATGAAATTACAACACGTATATTAAACAACTTGTTTTTTTTTATAATTTGTAGCACTTTATGGTAATATTCATTACACTGGAACAAAATCTGTAAATTGCATCTCCTATTCGCAGGCAAAATCTTTGCTCAACTGTGCAGCTGCTTTTCTCTTTTTGCATGCTGAGGAAAGAATTCAGCACCCAGAATGCCTTGGAATATTAGGAATTTTATCTCCTACTACTGATAGGTTGGCTGTTTAGAGAGACTCTTCTCTGGCAAACTTGTAGGCAACTGATTTATTTCTGTGGAACTGTACTCATAGTGAGTAGGAATGAGGTTCAGGTTCAGGTCTACCATGGGTCCGAGGCTAACTCACCATGTTCGAGGTTTGTGGTCCCAGCAAACGGACTTTGCCCGCCATAATTCTATGTAACATTAGTGCACTGCATGGGCCTTTAACCTTGCCAGGTCTCTCACTATAAAAGAGGGTCACAGAGCAGCCATAGTATCAGAGTATTGGAAGCTGCTTTAGGGAAAAGTCCAGGAAAGCTGGAAAACGGCATAGCGAAAAGTTAAGCTCAGTTAGGTTACTGTACTTCAATTCTGATAGCTAGCTCTTTAACCACTTCAAGACCAGGTGTTTAGACCCCCTTCCTGGCCAGGCCATTTTTCAGTATTCAGCGCTGCGATACTTTGACTGACGTTTATTCCGTCATGCAACGCTGTACTGAAATTAATTTTACACCATTTTTTGGGGACAAATCGATGTGACATTACTTTGTGAGATAATATAATAAGAACATTTATTTTTTATGTGTTTGTGTTTTTTTCAGTTAAAGTGACATTAAACCCTCAGATTTTTTAACATAAACCAATACTGTAATGTGCGCCTTACTGTAATCCATGGTTGTTTCCTTTCTCTTTGCTGCTTTTCATTTTAAATCCTCATGTCTTCTCATGCTAGGTGCAAACTTCCATTTTCAGCTCAGGGCCTCTTCCTGTAGTGCTGGCTCAGGTTACAAGCCTATACACAGACACCATGTATCTATTGCTCAGACAAGGCAGTCTGCTGCAAAACAGAAGTTCTGCAGAGCATGAGAACAGATACAGATTTAAAAGGAAGAACAGCAAAGAGAAGGGAAACAACCATGGATTACAGTAAGGCACACATTACAGTATTGTTTTATGTTAAAAAATCTGAGGGTTTAATGTCACTTTAAAGGACTTACTTTTAATGTTTTATGGGACTGGATAAGGGGGTCATAATGAACCCCTATACTTATTTGACTTATTCCCCAGGGTGGAGGTGAATATCTGGTCACCCTCTTTTTATAAAGAGGGCTTCCAGATTTCCCTATAAGTCCCACCATATTACCACCAACTCATTTTTTGGGGGACTAAAGGTGAGTAAGGTGCCATTGTCCCTCAACATTGGGACAAGGATGCTTTGCAAGGGGGGCTTTGCTACCTCTCTTACAAAGTACTATACCAATGTTGAAAGGGAGATGGCCTGGTATAGTACTGGAAGAGGGACTGCATGCTCGCTACCCTCCCTTTCCTGGCAATGCAGGCTGCATGCCTGGACAAGGGTCTGGTTGGAATTTTAAGGGGAGCTCCATACAGTTTTTTACTGCATTTTTTAAATTGGCACACTTAAACTGCAATGAATCAGATGAGGGTACTTTTGTTTGTAAACCAAGCTAAGTGTAAAAAAATCAATTCCACAGCCAAATAATGTATGCGCTGCCAGTGTAAACTGTCACTGAGACTGCCTGTGAAAATTGTAATATTCCATAATACCACATACAGCTTTAAGGCTGCCTTAAAGCATGTTACTTGAAAGATTTGTGTTTTTTTCAAGGATTGTGTGTTTTGCCTATTATCCTTGAAAATGGCAAGAACAAACTAACAAGATTTGCCTCCCACAGGCCTCAATGAAGTTTGATGCTAAGTTCAGGTTTTGTGGACTTAAAGCAGGATTTGATGAACCTTCCTTGAACTGAACCTAGGCATATTCACTCACCCCTTGGGTCACAGTTCCATAGGAACTATGGCATGCACCACTCAAAAATGAATTTTAACTGGGGAAAACAAAAAAATAACATAATAAATCATGTGGTATGTTGTCAAATATTCACCTGATACTCTTGGCATAATTTCTCCTAATTACATTGTCCTGCTCATCAAAATATTCCCAGAACCGCAGATCTAATTAGTACAGGCTTACATTTGGCAATCATCAATACTCCCTACACTTCACGGTTCACACAAACTAAATGCCTGTAATGTCACCTCAATACAATTTTCTTTATTATGAGATTTATAATTGTAAGTAGAAGAAAGATAATATTCTCTATTTTCAGTAAATGCACAGGAACTAGCACATTTAAAAAAAATCTGTTAAGCTAAGAATAAACTTGAAAATGGGAAAGAAATGAGTCATCAGCTTCCATAATAGAGACATTTGTGTTTTTCATGGTAATAAGGATAGATTCATAAGTAATATAACACAATATTCAAAACAAGTTGAACTCTGACATCAAGCATCTGAAACTCAGGAGGTTGCATGTCCAGTTACTTTGTAATATGCTTAGTAATACCATACAAATATTACATTTAACTCTTCTTAAAAAAACTTAAAGTACAACTGAAACTTTTTTCAGTTTTAGATAGTGTCGAGAGGGATTACAACACCTGTTTTTATTGCTGTCTAGGTCCTTATTAGGGAGATTCACACTCTCTACTTTTCATCATGACAGATATCACTGAACGTAAAAGTAAAAGAAAATCTAACATTGCTTTTACTTTGTCGTCAGAACAGTTCTCATTCTGGTGACCATGCTCATTATGGTAAGCCCTCCCCCACCAGGGATTTCCCTCTTTTTATAAGGGATTACCTCTAACTTCCTGTTGTGGCCATCAGACAGGAAGGGAAGGGAAATCTCCCCAATGGCAAAAAAGCTAACAGGATTTATAACCCTCCTTTACTCTATCCAAAACTAAAAAAAGTTTTGGCTTCAGTTATACTTTAAGCTGTCAGCCACAAACATGACTTTCTAGTACATAAAATAGGTTTTAACAGGCTAATACCATCAGCAAGCACACAAATAATTTTATGCATTTAAATAATGAAAATAAAAACTAAAAAAGGAAAAATATTTTGCACAAAAAATACATGTGGACTATTGGAGCAGATGAGCTGAATAGCTGGCCAAGAAATTTGCTCTCGTTTGTCAATGATGATTTTCAATATATTTAAACAGAGTTGCTCCACTCTAGGTCTGATTGCCTCTTGTTCCACTATCTCAGGTGGAGGCTTCTAAGTCATCCTCACTGTCCTCAACACACCAAACACACAATAGCAACACTCTGAGCTCTACTGCAATTACCTTTATTGACTGTGCAATAACTTTTTTCTGAGTCAATACTTTCATATGAAATGGCAGATGTATCAGTCCCAACCACTTATTCAACCTGCAGATACATTATTCAATTTGGTCATCAATGGAGCAGTGGAGAAGATTTGTGACTACACTAGAGAAATTCCCAGAGTGGGTCATTCAAAGATAGAATAGCAAATTTAATATGGTTTTCAAAAATGTATGCAGAATTTTTCATAAATCAACAAGATTTCTATACTGTATTGGATTCAACTGTTATAAACACACACACACACACACACACGCACTTATTATAATTCTCATCCCTTTAATAAACATGTACTGTATTTAGTAGATATTAATTTAAAACTATAAATGTAAAGGTAACAGTAATATAAAAAGTTGTCTATGTTTAGATTTTGTAGTAAGTACAGTAACTAGGCCTACTTTTACAAATATCACTGATACAGGCAACATAGTTATCCTGTAAAAAAACAATTTGGCTGAACTACAATACTTACTGTATACCTATTCAGTGCCTCCTGGGAAAAGGGCAACCTTATGTGGCATCCCTCCTGGTTACAGTTCACCTTTGCTGAGGGCTCATTTTCAACCTCTGCCCAAGAAGTGATGGCTTTGCTCCATAGGGTTAGCTGTACTGGGAAATGATACAGGGATCTTATGACCACTAAATCAGTTTCCCTTTTCTTCAAGCATAAGCAGAGCAGTCACATGACTGTTGTGTTACTATGGGAAACAGGGGATGCCCAACATAGGACCAATGTGTCCTCTGTCACGGGCTCCGGGCACCATCTTGTAGATGCCTGTGTCATATTTTGACACAGAGTTGCCACCAGAATTTGACAGCTATCGTGAGATGGAGAGATGCTGTATATAGCTTTTCCTGCATCCATCATTACAGGACCTTGAGGTAGAGAAGTATAGTTAAAATAGAACTATGGGGTAAGTGTTTTTCCACATAGTTCTCTTAAGTGTGACAGGAGGATATATACTAGCATCCTCCCAAGACTAGCGTCCTCCAGTGACTACAGCACGCGGTATACTGAGACCGCTGCAGCCGGGACAGATCCTGACAATGCTGTCAAGACCCACCCAGCTACGTGAATGACAGCTGGCTCTGCCCATCTAGAGGCAGAGCCATCTGTATCCGCTCCCTCCGCCGTCCATTCCTCCAGTCAGCCCTGGAGGATCGGAGCGGGGAGGGGGGGAATCCCTGCATGGAGCTCTGTGACTGACAGTCACTGCTCGCTGCAGGGAGATGATGAGCGAGAAGTGAGCGAGTGACAGTATGCGTTCGCTCACTTCCCAATCTATTGAGCCATCGTGTGACAGTTTCATTGTCATAGGCCGGCTTGAACTATGAGGATGAGTGATTTTCACTCACCTCATAGTTCTCCTATAAGGACAGAGCCCTGTTTTGATCAGGGATATATAGGCCCTGGAGGAAATATCCCCATTTATTTGTGGATAGACCAGAGAGTGAGAGACCAGAAGTTTCTGGGTGGCAAGGTACTGAGAATTCCAAGGGAAGGCTGCAGGAAATAAGGATTGACAAAAAAATATACATTCTTTATAGAGAATTTCCCTAGTTCTAGTTCCCTTCAAAGCTTAAGTAAGGCTAACTTTGCCTTGTCCCATTAAGTAAGAAGTAAAGACATAGACTGCATTTGCAACTGTTGTTAATTACACTTGCCATTCTGAAGGTGGAACTGTATAACTGTATTTTCTGGTTTCTTGGATAAAAATGTTCAACTAAATAGGAACTATGGCGTGGCGTCTGTCCTTGGCACCTTTTTGTAAAATACTAATCCGCTACATGCAATGTCCTAGGTGGAGCTCCCTAGATGTCACAATCTGGACCGTTTCACATGAATGCTAATGATGTTAAAACCAGTCCCGCTGTAATTTGTTCAGCATCCCAAACCATCTTTTAGGTGCCCTGACTGTGCTAAGTGGATACTGGCGTTTCTACAGAAGGAGACAAGTGTTAAATAATGGAGATTGCTAATTTCACATCTACAATGCCACTGGTGTTTTGGTGCCCCAATGTGTTCCCTCTGTGCATCTTTGATGATGGTACCAATTGTTCCTTTAGGTTTTTTGTTCCCCTAAGCTGTGACACTAACTCTTTAAAAAAGATCTCCAGAATGCTGAAATGTTAATCCTCACAGTGGGACTACCCCCACACTGCAAGGGTTAACTGTTCTTTTTTTTATGGGTGAAAATAAAGAAGAAATACTGGCCCGATCCTTGGCCCTGCAGCAGGTAAAGGTAAAAACAAGTAATGTATGGTGTCTGCTACAACAATACTGTTTTCATTTGCTAAATTAAGATGTGTGGCAGTGCAAGGCAATGCCACAATTTAGTTTGGCAACTGTGGAACCCAGGACTCTCAGCCAGAGGGGCTGAGAGGGTCCAGAGTGTAAAACATTTCACCTGGCTTTTCCGTTTCCTCCAGTTTTTCCAGATTGTAGCTGGGATCTGGAGCTCTGGAGATTTCCTAGAGCTCTGGGTTGGATGAAATCTCCAGTCCTAGAGTCAGGTGTTGCCAACAACTAGTCTGTGTTGATCAGGTGAGAGCAGCCTCATTAAGAGGCCAGGCCGAAGCTCAGGAGAGGTGGTGTGGTGTGTGCTGGAGGCACACGAGAGCCAAGCCAGGTGTTGTGGTGAAGCCACACACGGAACAGCCAGGGAGGCTGGTCAATTAGACAGGCTGAGAGAGCCAGGCACACAAGGTGTGTGGAAAGCTACTGGAAGCAGCTAAAGAACATGAAGTACCTCTGAGGTGGTTTGCTAAGGCCAACGTTAAAGTCCTGGCACTAGGACAGTGACTGAACGGGACAACCTTAAGTTAGTGAGACAAGATACCCTTCTTGCTGAAGATAAATTAGCTTTGCTTTATGTTATATGCTGAAGTTAAGTTTTCCACCTGTGAGTTGCCTAAAGAAAAAAATATAAAGACTTTTTGTTTATGGATAAGCCATGTGTGGTTGCTCTCTGAGCTCCCCAACATTACAGATGTTACAAAGTTTTTCATCATAGGGATGAATGAGAGTGCACAGTGCATGCACAAGCCAGGTGATAATAACACGGGCGGGGGGAGCTGAGTGCACAGCAAGCTATAAAATAAATGTACACACAAAAGGTGTAGTTACACTTTAAGTGTGTTGATTACAGACAACTTTTTTTGTATGCAACTGTACTTTACTGGAAACAAAAAATGGCCTTACTTTTTAGGTAACTGAAGGCAATGTATTAACAGTTATAATATTAACACTTTAACCCCTTCATGACTGAGCTAGTTTTCAGGTTCTGTTCATAAATGACTGACACATTTTTTACATTTTTGAGAATTTTTGAGAATTCAAAATAATTATAACTTATGCTTTTTCTCCTATGCCATTACCTAAATGTCTAAGCAATCCTTCTTACCATTGTATTTATTCAATGAATGTGTCAAATAACCAAGGGAATTAAGTTTAGGAAAAGTTGCAGCCTTCCATACTTCAATACTTTAGATGAATCTTGATAAGTTTCACATCAGTCTGCATTTGGAAGGCTCAGTGACAATATTCCTTAATCTAAATGTCCAAGTTGTTATGTGAAACAGAAAATCTGCTGCTTAAGAGGGTTTCAGTGGCTGTTGTGGTTACATTGTACGAAATATCTGTCCATTCTCTGGTGCCTACAATAGTCAATATGGGTTTTTTGAAATGTTTCTAAACTCTAAAATAAAAATGTAATATATTGCAGCTTACCACTCCTTAGTAGGGATGAGCTCAGGTTCAGACCAAACCAAGTGTGAACCTGAGCTCCTCTGAACAAAATAATGCCATGGGTACTTCCACCCAATCAGCTGTGGGCTGGGCATTTCCCACCCACAGTTGCATGTAAACAAAGGGATGAGATGCGTGTGCTAATGTAATTTACCTTACATGTAGGGATGCACCAAAATTTTGGCCGCTGAACATATCAGCCGAAAATGGTATTTTAGGCAAAATGCCGAAAGTAACATCTTTTGGCCAAAATTGCAGTGCATCTCTAGTTTTTCTCCTTCCCGCTGTGCGCTACTTTGACACAAAACAGTGCCCAGCGGGGAGAAGAGAAACTTCAGGAGGCCGAGCGAGGTGGAGAGCGCTGTGAGTGGCGATGTCACAGGAGGTTGAGCTCTCCTTCCACACTGCCCCGCTCAGCCTGTGACAGATCAGGATGGAGAGTGGTGTGGGGGAAGAGACAGCTGTGACAGGAGACCGAGCTGGTGGTGCAGGGGAGGTCAGCTGTCAGAGACCAAGCTTCCCTTCCACACCGCTAGTTCAGCCACCTGTGACTTCTGGAAGAGTCAGGATGCAGAGCGGTATACAAACACTCAGCGATCATTGACTGTTGAGTGTTTGTAAAAAATTGAGGACATGGTATATTTACTGTGTCCCACGATTATGAATGAACAGGAAGTGATGTACATCACTTCCTGTTCATTCATGATTGTGGACATAGTAAACATACTATTTCCACAAGTTATGAATGAACAGGAACACTCATTATAGAGACTTCCTGTTCATTCATAACAGGGGCTGCAGAATAAGAGATTGAGGACTCTGTGTCCTCAATCTCTTTTTCTATTTTAAAAGGGAAATATCAGGGGTCTGTATAGACCCCTGATATTTCCCAAGAGCCAATGTCTTAACGCAACATATGCTAAGGCCCGATAAACATGCTAAAGTGCATGCAGTAACACATGTATAAGTAAAGTAACAAATAAAACTATGTCATACAAAAATTAAAAAAATATAAAAATAAAATATTATTTTAAAAAAACAAAGTTAGAAAAAAATGTATTTTCTGCTAGCAAGCAGTAGATACATGGAAAAACATTAAAAAAAATAAAAAAGTTCCCAAAAAGGTAATTACTTACCTGTGTCTCCGCTGCTCACTCCTGACTGAAGATCTGGAGCTTCTCGAGTGGCTGAGCAGGATGATGGGGCGGGCGCATGTGCAGTAGAGATCTTCAGTGGTGAGAAGAGGAGAGACACAGCAGATACAGCAGAGGGACTTTTCATTACAAGTGGAAGGAAGAATATGATCGGATCAAGAGGCATCATTTAAGGTAAGTCCTTAAAGCAGCATATGGGGTGTGATGAAAAAATGTGTGACTTTAATGTCCCTTTAAGAATGAATGGTACCCATTATTACACATTAATTACTTAAAGTGACATTAAAGTCAAACTTTTTCCCCCGTTCCCAATCCTGCAGTAGGGACTTACCTTAAATGATGTCTCTTAATCTGATCATCTTCTTCTTTACTGTCCTTTTCAGCTCTTCCTCCTGCGCTGGTGCGGGTCTCGGATCCAGCACTGTATCCTCTGTCCTCCTCTTCTCTGATGTCCCACGGTGTCTGTGCGGGTACACGCTGCTCCATAGACCTATCTTGTGTCTCTCCTTGTCTCCCGGCCGAACCTCTGAAGTGCGCATGCACCCGCCCCAAGATCCTTTGCAGCCGCCCGAGACTCTTCAGATGTAATGTGAGGGTTTAATAACCCTTTAACTGCTTGCCTCATTTATGTTCTGCTTTCTTTATCATTGGTATTGCAAATTTCAGTTTATTTTCCCCTCTCCACTTTTCCTATTTATTTCCCTTCGCACTGTACTGTACTAGAATACAATGCAATGCAATTTACGATGTGTGACCACAACACTTCATAATGCCCAATGTGCATTGCAGTGCTGTTAACGTCTTAATAATTTTCAATCACACCACCACTGGCATCATGCAAACACAGATCAACACACACATGTTAAAAAAAAAAGATTCCTTCATGATTTTTTGTTTTGCTGCGATAGCCGTCAGTTCCAAATTATGGGGCTGTATTAACGCAACGTATGCTAAGGCCCGATAAACATGCTAAAGTGCATGCAGTAACACATGTTACAGGTGTGAAAGGAGCCTAAAACACAACAATCCATTGTAGTTCACACCACCTCACAAGTACTTTTATGCACATTATCCTTTTCTTGCTCTTACTAGAATTATTATTATTATTATTATTATTATTATTATTATTATACAGGATTTATATAGCACCAACAGTTTGCGCAGTGCTTTACAATATAGGGCAGACATTACAATCACAATACAATTCAAGACAAGATGGTAAGGAGGGCCCTGCCCCTGAGGGCTTACAATCTAAAAGGGAGGATGCCTGATTATAAACCTGGATCTGACACCAGACAAATAAATGGTAAGATTATAGATCCACACATGAATTAAAAAATACACTAATACAGTTGTTTATTATAGGTATTTATATAGCGCCAACAATTTACACAGTGCTTATTCACATCAGTCCCTGTCCCAACAATCTAAAGTCCCTATCTCACATGCATACATAGAGGGACAATTTTGGAGAGGAGCCAATTAACCTCCTAGCATGTCTTTGGAGTGTGGGAGGAAACCCACACAAGCATAGAGAGAACATGCAAACTCCTTGCAGATGGTGTCCTGACAAGGATTTGAACGAGGGACCCTGAGTGCTGTAAGGCAGAAGTGCTAACCACAACACCACTGTGTTCTACTAGAATTTAAAAATCCCAAATTTAGTCATGAATAGATCTTATTTACAAATATACAGCATTTGTTAATGTACCATCAGTTTTAATCTGAAGAGCCATGAAGACTATAACAAGGATGAATTGGTTAGACATTGATGTCAACCTACAGTACATGTCTGCTCAGTGTAAATGCCGAGATCATACGTTTGATTCTATTACTAACAGTTAGCAACTCTGCACAAAAAATGTATTTGCAGTGAGAATGTGGGGTTCAAAGTCTGCTTGACTGAAGCTATTGTACCATATAAGTTAGCTCGACGTTTTAATAGCTTTTGCACATTTTAAAGCTGATGGCTAGATAACACAAGTTAATTGTTAATCAAAATCACCTAGCAAAGTTCACTAAATTCAATATGATCGTTTGTTATCTTTATTTAACTCCCACTTCACGGTGTAAGCACATAGTTCCCAGCTGAACATGGGCTCTCTGTGTCTAATACTATGGAGCTTATTACTCACAAGTATCTTTTTTTCAAACAGTTTTGTTTCTGGGAGACATCTTTTTGTAAAGTTGTATTCTAAGGAAGATAGCAGCTTATTCAGGAGCATCAGAACCAAAAGATCCCTGGACATTAACAATTATTGTAGGAATAATGGCTGTTGTGACAGTCGAAATGATGACTGCAATGCATATTACACCAGTAAAAATGCAACGTGCTATTGTGACACATTTTGTGACCAGGAGGCACTGGGACACATAGATTGCTGCCCAGACTACTGGGCAAATTGCGCTGGACAGAATTTAGAGCAGACTACGGCGACAAAGGCTCCGTTTACTGTGACCAATTCCGATGATAAAACTGGTAAGCAAATGAGGTGATTTTGGTGACTGAATTAATTTTGAATTTTCTCTGCAAAATTATCTTTTAACCTGATAACATGGTTTACCTATGGTACAGGAATGGAGATGCACTAGATAGTATTAATAACAATTAAGGTCAAAGGCTGTTATATTACAGAAAGAACACAGACAGATGAATTTTCAAGTCACTGCAGCAGAACACGCCATTTCAATCACACATGAGACTCCAATGACTAAATGTTTAGATATGCCATTGTCATTCTGTAGGTCAGTCATTAATGCAGTGGTTACACATTAATGCATGAATAAATCCAAAACATTAGACTTTATTTGTATAAACTAAAAAAGTATAATATTTTTATTGTGAATTGCATAATAGAGTGCATATAGTAGGTAAAGTTTTAGCCAATTTTGTTTTTAGATTGTAATAATAATTCAATAAATTGTCTACATATATTGAGTGTTTTCTGGCCATGGTTACCTTATAGGATAGTAAATCTATATTTGTGTCCTAATGATGTCCATTAACAACTGGCATGCATTCCCTAGCTACATGCTTTTACATTTTCGGTGGGATATGTTGCATCTCATGATTTTTAAGTAGAGATAGAAATGGTTCCCACATTCACGTTGACTAATGTAATGATTCCAGAATCTGGCACATACAATGTAGTTCATTCATAACACTTGTTTGTGAAATAACCTTTTGCTGTAGTTTGTTAAATGATACCACAGAGGTGTTGGGGAACTCCCTTACAGGCAGTTCAGGGATCATGCAATAGGAGAATACACCTGTTATCACCTTAAAGAGAATGTAAAGCATTTTTGTAAATGCAAATTTTTGTTTGGGAGCAGGAACAAAATGTACATTTGTTATATTTACCAAGCTTACATAAATACCAGGCTAACTGTGCATCTGTGCCCAGACTATAAAGATTAAAGTAATTACATAAGAAATCTGTTGCTCTGCTACAGATATCCTGCCCACACATTTCCACCCCTGTGCAATGGACTAATGTTCAATATTGATGGCATGGTCACTGGGATGCTCTATTGTTCATCTATACCATATTTGTATACATAGATTTAAGTAATTTGGATATCACAGATGGTGCTGTCTACTTCAATTTCCATATAATTCCACAAATGGTTGAAAAGATCAATGTGATATATGATTTGCTGGTATGCCTATCGTAAACAGTCATTTTGTACATTGTTTATAAATATGCCTCTATGAATATACAGTGTGTATGTGTATATATATATATATATATATATA
>NW_017306632.1:958513-959317 GCF_000935625.1 Nanorana parkeri
TATATATATATATATACATATATATATATATATATAGTATATATCTTTATATAACATATTTATATAGTTATCTATATTTTATATTAACATTGCCACTGAATTACAGCAGATTTATACTAATCAATGAAATGCACAAATCTATACAGTGAAGACGTCAGTTCAGTTCTTCCCAAGTGATCTGTCCATAGCATAGAATTTATGTATAATTTACTAATACATCTTTGATAGACATGTGCGATTCGGATGCATCCGAATTCCGAATTACAGCTAAGATGAATGCAAACGAATCCTAAATTCCCGATTTCCCGAAATTCGTTATTGGACGAATTTTCGTTTCAGCAAAATGACATTAGGAAAAAAAATGACAACATTTTCCCTCTACAACATTTCTATGGTCAAAGGTTCAGAGGCAATAGTGTAGTGGTTAGCGTACAGGTTTGCCATTGTCAAGGTAGCAGGTTCTAATCCAGGGCTGTTTTTTTCTTTCTTTGCTTTTGAATTGGCAGTCTCCTAACATTCCAACCAGACCTAAAGGGTCTGGTATGAATTGGGGGGGGAAACCTCAGGCTTTTTTTTTTTTTCCATCTTCTGCCGACTGTAAAAAATAAAATTTCTTTTTTTTCCCCCTGTCATTTTTCTGCAATGAAATTCCTTCTTGGACGAATTTCGTTGCAGCAAAATGACATTAGGGGGAAAAAATGATTTTTTTTTTTAACAGTCTGCAGAAGATGAAAAAAAAAAGCGTGTGGTTCCCCCCCAATTCATACCAGACCCTTTAGGTCTGGTAGGAATGTTAGGAGGGAC
>NW_017306632.1:959329-993355 GCF_000935625.1 Nanorana parkeri
CGAGCGCCCCCCCTCCCTGCGCCTTACCAGGCCACGTGCCCTCGGCATTGGGAGGGTGTCCCCATGCCGACGGGGACAAGGGCCTCTTTCCCACAACCCTGACCCGGTGGTTGTGGGGGACTGCGGGCAAGGGGGCTTTTTTGCATCGGGGTACCCCTTTAAATAAGGGGGCACCCAGATGCCGCCCCCCATGTGAATGAGTAAGGGGGACCTGTACCCCTACTCATTCACTAAAGGGTTAAATTAAAATAATTAGTAAAAAGTCCAGACTTTTGACAAAATCCTTTAATTGAAAAAAAACAGTCAATTTTTGACTATTCCTTTAATAAAAAATGTAAAACAAAATGGCTCCATCAATGTAATCCAGAGTCAATCAGGATGCAGGACCCCCGCCGACCCGCCGAAATAAAAAAAGTCCCGCCGCAGACGACCACCCGAACCCGACGAAAACTAGCCGCAAATAAATGAAATTCAGTCGTAATGTCAACAGATGGGCGGAGCGAGGCATGACGTCACGGCTTGCTCTGCCCATTTGACATTCTCAGCTGTCAAATGCTACATATTGCATTCATATATATCAAATGCTACTGTGGTTAAAAGTTCCGAGTCAATAGTGTAGTGGTTAGCATACAGACTTGCCATTGTTAAGGTCGCAGGTTCTAATCCAGGGCCGGGTAGAGTAATAGATAACGTTTAGAATCCGAAAAACGAAACTAAACTAAACAATTTTTTTTGTTTCAAAACGAAACAGAATTAAACTAATTTTTTTTTCTTTGTTTCAAAACGAAACGAAACTAAACTAATTTTTTGCTGGTGCACATGTCTAATCTTTGATACGTTCAGAACAGTAGAAATTTGGCGCAGCTTAAAATTAAAGTTGTTTTTTTTTACAACAAAGAAAATTCAATTAACTATTGATTAATGCACACGTTCATTTCAACATGCAAATAAATATTAAACATCATAGGAGTATTCCAAGGCAGCAGAAGTCAAGTCCACAGTAACTCCCTGTGCCTCTTACAATGTCCGCGGCCATTGCTGCCCACTCCCTTCCTCAAATGTATGATTACTGCTCTGTGCTGTGTTGCTACAAACTCTGTCCATTGTAACCTCACATTACTTCTCACAGTACCACTCTCTCATATTAAAATGCTCCCCTCACTAAAGGTGGCCATACACTGGAAGATTTTTGGCCGAAAATGTTCATTTCTACCATGAACTCTCATTCAATTATAGCTCGAATACCCGATCAAGTATAGTCAAATGTCCTTTTCAGAAATAGTTTGTTAGTTTGACAGTCTTCACTTGTGCTGGCTGTACAACATGGAGGCCTTCTTAGAAACTGAGGTGTGCTCATTAGTGATGGGCCGAACACCCCCGTGTTTGGTTTGTATTCAAACACCCGAACGGCCGAAAAGTTTGAATACAAACTCGAACGCAATGCAAGTCAATGGTGGGTCGAACTTTCAAAAATGATTGTCCTCTTTAAGAGGGCTTATATGCAAGTTATTGTCCATAAAAGGTGTATGGGGGTCCGGGTACTGCTCTGGGGGACAGAAATCAATGAAAAAAACATTTTGTTTTAAAGGAGCAGTGATTTTAACATCACTTAAAGGGTAAGAATAAAAATGAAAAATTCCTTCAAATATCGTGCCCAGGGGGTCACCTTAACCTGCCTGTGAAGTGGCGGATCTGTACAATGTATAGAACCTGCTGCAGCAAAACTGACAATTTCTAAAAAAAAAAAAGACATATTTTTTACTCTTAAAGTGTGCAGTTCCCCCTCCCAAACAATACCAGACCCTTTAGGTCTGATAGGAATGTAAGGAGGGACCCCGTGTACAAAAAAAAGTGTGTGGGATTCCCCCTCAAAGTCATACCTGGCCCTTAAGGTCTGGTAGGAATATTTAGGAGAGACCCCGTGTACAAATAAGAAAGTGTGTGGGGTTCCCCCTTAAAGTCATACCAGGCCCTTAAGGTCTGGTAGGAATTTTAAGGAGGAACCCCACCCCCAAAAATGGGGGGGAACATGGGGTTCCCCCTAAAATTCCATACCAGACCCTTGATCCGAGCATAGGCCTAGTAGGGCCGGAAAGTCCAGACTTGATAAAATCCTTTATTTGGAGAAAAAACAAAAGACATGTTTTTCACGAGTCTTTTATTTATAAAAAAAAAATGGATCCACCGAAGTAATCCATGGTCAATCACGATGTCCATCGTTGTCCACGACGACAATGAAATATAAAATAAAACAATAAAAAATAAATAGAAATAATTAATTTTGACAGATGCCGGCAAAACATAAACAATTGAGCGGGGATAGCAGTGACAGCTAGCTCTGCCCAATTGTGTATTTTGCTGTCATCTGATAGGTGAAACATGATTGGGCAGAGTCATCATGACTTTGCTTAATCATGGCTCCAAATCTGTACTGAGACTTTAGCCAATTAGAGCTTTGGAGGGTGCTTTGCCTTAAGGGACGTTGCACGGTAGAACATAGCGCAAACATCCCATAAAGTTCGGCGTTCATACCCTGTATGGGGAGGAAGGATATGAGGCACAGGCAGCTAACGCACTGCAACAGAGAAGACAGTGCATCCCATGTGATACAATTCACATTTTGAGAAGACGAAAGGATTAGCAGACTTTAAAGGAGTTGTAATGAATGTGAGTGGATCAGATGCTGATTATCTGCCGAGATGGAGAGTGAATGAAATAGCTTCCAACCAAGGTGAATGTAGCGAATTGCCAAAACGAAAGTGGAACAGTCTGCAGCAGTAGTCCGGATGATGAGCTGTCTGAAGTACACTTGATTGGCGTCAGCACATTGCTTGAACACTGAGCAACTGAACTTCCTAACTTAAGCCATCTGAGAAGGAGGAGCTGGATGATGCCTCAGCCTCTTACATGCAGGGAGGATGGCACTGAACATCAAAGTTGGAGCAAAGATAGATGAGTATGTTATACATGCCCTCACCCACTTTTGCTTCTTTCACCTCCCCCACTGAACCTTTATCCCTCCTCACAGCAATGCACATGAACGTGTTTTCCCCCACTCTCCCTAACAAATCTGCACCACTACTAGCCCCTCATTGTCTGTAGGCTGATCTCCCACCCCATGAATGCACAAGGCACCCTCTCTAAAGGCTGAACCTGCACACCCTCACAACACCTCCTCAATTTCATGACTGCACCTTACCCCTTCATCACTATACTTCCCCCTGCTCTTACTTAATGCTTGCATGCTACCCTCCACCCCTGCAGTCACCCCACAGCAGGAAGAAGCCCCCTTGATACCTCCCCTGAACCTGAACTCCCCTCCTACTCTAACTACCTCTCACCACCCTAACCTTGCCTGTTCTGGAATGGCTCATATTTGCTGGTTTATTAAAGGAAACAATGTCATGTTTCAAAAAGTGTTCTTTAGTGTGATATTAATGTAATCGTTTCTGAACAATAAATTACCACTGTTCTTATGTTTTCAATTTTCTGTTGTCATACTCTTCAGGATAACACAGTTAGGTTGCAGACTGCAATCAATGTATTAGACACATGATTGCTGATGATTGGTGGCTTAAAGTAATTGTTACACTACAAGACACCTAGAAAACCATTACATCCACATTATGTAAAATTCTTTGATACCTGATACATGCAAGTTAAACTTAATATGCCTGACATACTGCCAGTGATGGCATGGTATTGATTAAAAGAAGTTTCAATTGATTACCATTTCAGTCCAGTCAGGTAGTTTCATGTTTGCAGGTGTGTAACAAACGTTTGACTCCTTTATCAGTGGTGAGATAGCACCTTTCACAGATCCATCAGAGACCTTAGCTTTCGGGATTGCAATGACATATGCATATGCAGATTTGTACATTTGGCATCAAGACAGTTCTAGTATCTTTTAGTTCAGGAAGAGTTGGTTTATGGTGCAGAGGCTCCTGGTGTAGGAAAAAGGACAGTTCATCCTCAAAATTTATCACAGAGGTGAAGAGATTGCATCTTATCTATCCTTGATTACTCTGGCAGTATGGACATGGCTGCCTGACATCATCCCTATGTAAACAACAACAGGTCCTGTAATGCTGGCCATGAATAGACCTCATTAAAACATTTACAGCTCATCAGTTTAGAGGTAATCATAAATAATGGCCCTAGCACAGCAATGCTTAATATGTGTTAACCTGATTGCTGTTTACCTATGAATGGGCATCATAGATGCACATTTGCATGTGAATGCACATGCATTAAAGTGGAAGTCCTTTCAATGTTTTAACTTATCTTTATGACATTCACAAGATAGCTGACAAGTTTCTATGTAATAGTACATTCAGCAGTGACAGGTCCTTTTTGTTGAGACATCAGGCATATATTAGATCCCTGATACTTCCCCTGTCCTGCTTCTGAACAAATTGAGTACAAGACAGTACTCAACCTGACAGGTGCTTGCAGAGTGCTCACATCTCCAAAGATTCTCCTCCCCATTCACAACATTCCTAGCCACTTCAGTGTTGACCCTGAGCATTATGCACAGGTTTAACCTTTTCTTTACCCAGAATTCCAAGCCTGAGAAATTTCCAGGCTAAATGCTGAAGAGGTTAAAACAGCAACATAAATGCTAACATTTTTTGCACATAAATTAAGATTTTCCATGATCTGCATAACGTATCTCTGTTGCTAAAATCCATGGAAATGGTGGCCACTTGCATCATCACTAACTGGCCTTCCAGGTTCCTGTGGAGGAATCAGTGCACAGAAAGTACTCTCCTGTACTTTCAAGTGCCAACATTCAACACTTGAAGACACTAAATCCCGTTTCTTCATTCTTTACCTAATAGCCAATTTGTGGACATGCTGAGAAGATTTAGCAGCATTCACACACTCACTATTCTACTACAGCAGAACTGAGCAGAAGAGCTATACACCGTTCTTTGTGGGGTTGCACAGATACCAAGTACAGTACTCGTTACGAGTACATGTACCGATACTTTTGAGCTCCAAGACTAGACTAGAGAAAAATTCAAAAATTAGGAGGCAGCTGTCATTTGTAGGGAGTACACGGAGCTCCTGGGATTTGTACATCTCTGTTTTAATGTATGATTTTGTTTTTATAAATATAAATAAAGGGATGCACAGATACCAGTTTTGCGAGTACGAGTACTGGTACTTGCCGAGTACTTACGAGTACGAGTACTGATACATTTTTGTTTATTGTCATGTGACAGTTTTTCTAAAACAATACAGACTAATGATATCAGGACAGTGGTGGAGCGCCAGAGCCAGGTCCCAGCTGCAACCGCTGCAACCCTGGTAGTCCTCATGAAAATGCCAAGTATCTGCACTGGTACTCGAAAAGTATCTGTGCATCCCTAGTTCTTTGTATTACACAGTTGGGTGAAGCTGACAATACTCAGTAAGCAAGCAAGATTTTGTTAGGTTTTTTTTCCGGTTTTAACCAGCTCTTGCTCTATTAATCCTGCCAACCTGTTGGCCAGTTGGTTACCTGAGTTCTCTCAGGTGCATTGGAGGCTGGGACTTGCAAACCACAGTACAGTACTTCCTGTGTATTTGTTCCTCCATAGGATTCTGGATGGTCAGTTAGTAATGTTGTAAGTGGAATATAGCATTTATATTAATGTAATACTTTGCTAGGTTCGATTTTCAAAACAAAGGTACTGTCATCCTTTAATGTTATATCTTATTTTTTAACATTTTAAGGCAAATTTTAAAGCTTCTGCTACAATGTATCCTGTAGTACAAGCATCTAGTAAATGTACACTGTTTTATTGTAGCAAACACATTCCACCTGGGCCACTATCTGCATGATATATGCATTTTCTCTCCATGTTTGCATAGGTTAAATCCAACCATCCAATATATAATTGCCGGTATTTGACTTTCCTCCACATGGCTTCTACAGGGTGTATGAGTGCGACAGAGAAACGGCGTTGTGAACTTTTTGGATCTATATTGACTAATAGGAATGGATCTATGCTATGTTTAGTTAATTCCAGAGTAATATGTCAGAGTTATATAAACACTACAAATAAATAACAATGTTTTAGAAGTAAATTAAACCAATACTTCAAGCCTAACATTGAATATTGTATTGACAGGGTGCTTCAAAGCTGGAACATATTACGAAGATACATCAATAAATAAAGAAAACTGCAATTACTGGTAATGTCTCTGTGCTTTGTTTTTCATAACATTTCAAATCTATCGTGATGATTCACTATATGATAATGAGTACATCACATGAAAGTTTTTAATACTAGTGATTTTTTACACTAAAATGTCTAAATGAACTCATGACTACTGCTTTATCTTAGTATGGAACTCAATAGAGCCCTTCTTGTTTAAAGAACCTCTTGTCTGGCACTACTGCACCACCCTAGCCACCATGAGATCAAAGTGTTACATTAGCAGGAGCACTAACTTAAAATAGTATTAAACACGCACTTTTTTTTTTTTAGCATGTTAATTTTTATTGAAAGAATATAAAGAAGCAATACAGAGAAAATGTAAAGTGACATAAATATAAACTTGCTCATCCATGTCTTTATGTACCTTGCTTTGTGTGCTGGTGCGCAGTCATGTTGGAACAGGAAGGGGCCATCCCCAAACTGTTTCCACAAAGTTAGGAGCATGAAATTGTCCAAAATTTCTTGATATGCTGATGCCTTAAGAGTTCCGTTCACTGGAACTAAGGGGCCAATCCCAACCCCTGAAAAATAACCCCACACCATAATCCCCCCTTACCAAACTTTACACTCGGCACAATGCAGTCAGGCAAGTACCATTCTCCTGGCAACCGCCAAACCCAGACACGTCCATCGGATCGGATTGCCAGACAGAGAAGCGTGATTCGTCACTCAAAAGAACACGTCTTCACTTCTCTAGAGTCCAGTGGCGGCATGCTTTACACCACTGCATTCGACGCTTTGCATTGCACTTGGTTATGTAAGGCTTGGATGCAGCTGCTTGGCCATGAAAACACATTCCATGAAGCTCTCTAAGCACTGTTGTTGTGTCAGTCTGAAGGCCACATGAAGTTTGGAGGTCTGTAGCTATTGACTCTGCAGACAGTTGGCGACTTTGGCGCACTGTGCGCTTCAGCATGCGCTGACCCTGCTCTGTCATTATACGTGGCCTACCACTTTGTGGCTGAGTTGCTGTTGTTCACAGTTGCTTCCACTTTGTTATAATACCACTAACAGTTGATCGTGGAAAATTTAGTAGCAAGGAAATTTCACGGATGGACTTATTGCACAGGTGGCAACCTATCACGGTACCACACTTGAATTCACTGAGCTTCTGTGCTTGATTCTATACACCTGTGACCATGGATGTGATTGGAACACCTGAATGCTATGATTTGGAGGGGTGTCCCAATACTTTTGGCAATATAGGGTGTGTGTGTGTGTGTGTGTGTGTGTGTGTGTGTGTGTGTGTATATATATATATGTATATGTATGTATATACTGTATATATACACACATATACATATAGACACATATTGTGATGTATGTGTCCCACACTTTTACCCCTGAAGCTCTTGGCTCTCCTAGCCTCACCAGTTCTCCCAGCTTCCCTGGCTGTCTTCGTGTGCCTCCAGTACAGACACCACCTGACTCCACTTTGACTTCTGGGGGAGTTCTCCTGACTCCATGAAGGGACCGGTGGTCATTCAGTTACTGCTGTTGATGGGTCCCTCTGGGTCTGAGGCAGAACCTCAACAGCAGATTAGGTGGTCAAAGTCCTGTGATCGCAGTAATAGATGATCGCTGTGATCACAGAGCCTGGACAGTCACAGAGGCGGCAGCAGCTCACTGTGTTTTGTGAACTGCTAGCCAGCTGTGCGTTACAATAGTGATAGAAAGTATCTCTAAGGAGAATACTGTATTCAACTCAGCGATAATAAGGATCAAAGCCCCTGTAAATCAGAAAAATAACCCCTTAGTGCCCCCTAGTTTAAAAAAAATTAAATGTAAAAATAAAAAATAAAGTTTTAATATTTAAAAAAGGAAAAAAGTTTTTAAAAAAGTCAAAAAAGTTTAGAAAGGAATACTTGTAATAAAAAATTATAACAAAACATAGTACCAAGGAGATTATTAAAGATAGGAGACAAACATACCACATTTTAAAATTGTTCCAATTTAAAATTGTATTTTGTGACCTATAACTCCCAAAATAAACTGAAATCACAGACATACGGTATGATATACCTTATCAATCAGGACAAATAAAATAATTTATTATAAAATACTTATTGTTAGCTAAACTAATTATGTGCACATTATTTTGCCAAAGCTGTGAAAAATTAGTTTTTTTAATTTGTTTGCATTTTTTGTATTTTATATAAAAAATAAGAATTAATATATGCATACAAATGTTCATACGAAAAATATTGTCAGAACATTCAATAATGCCAAAAGTGGCTTGTAGAATGTTGTTCAAAATTTTATTTGATTTTAAAGCAAAATTCCAGGCAGGAGGACAGTTTCAAATAAAGAATTAGTTGTAGGGATTAGACAGACCTTAACAGGTCTGATTATCCAGGCTGCCTACGGCATCCTCAAAACAAAGTTTCTTCTTTCAAATGATTAGTACAGCTCCCACTGTATTTCCAGGCCGCTTGGAAGTCAGTTACTGTTGGTCTCAGAATTTAGTGCTGTCACATCCTGGAGGAGAGAGGGTTGGGAATGTGACCATAGCACTGAGGTCTACTGAGATCCACAGTGCTTGGCTTGCAACCTGGAAGCAGCAGGAGCTGTGCTAATCAGGTGAGAGATGAAACACATTTTGAGAATGCTGGAGGCAGCCTGGGTAATCAGATCTGTGATGGTCTTTCTATTACCTACTACTAATTGTATATTTGAAACTGTCCTCTTGCCCAGAGTTTGGCTAAAACATTTGATTTTGGAAGTGACGTGAGTTTCTTGAACAAAACCCACATTCACTGTTAGAATTTCAAGGTTAAAGAAAAATATGTAATTTCAATCTGCTACTCTCAAGGAAACAAAACTATTTCCATTCAACCACAAAGATTAATAGAGCCTTTCTTTTGTAACAATAAGTGTTTCTAATTGGTGTATGTGCAAAACAAAACTCATCACTTTTCTGGATGAGTCCTTGGGCTGAAAAGGGAAGATTAAAGAAATGTCCCTACAAATTGCAGTGCTATGTTCCTCCTGATGCAATATCAACTTAAGCAAACCAGTAATTCATACTGAGGGAAATGGATAGGAATAATCTAAAAAAGAAGTTTAGTTTTCACTTTCACAGGACAGTAAGTAAAGCAAAAAAAATAAAAATCTGTCAGCTTTGGGTTATTAGCTATTATTATGCTCAGTCAAGAAACTAAGTCCTGTTGAAATCCTCTTATGACAGTCTTTATGTTTTTTCCATCTTGTACTTGTGGTGCTTGTGACTGGAAGAGTGGTTTTATAGATTGCTGTTTTATTTTTAATTGGTACAATGAAAGAGCTTTACATATGCTTATATCATTATCATGCTAAAAGGCATTATGCATTTTTTAACAGTGCACTGCAGATGCATTTAAAGTAGAGAGCTATGCATTATTTTTGAACCATTAGAGGCTACTGCTAGTGTTGACATATACAGTGCAGCAGTAATTGGCTTTGGGAGCTAGAGACCTAAAACACATAATTATATAAGACAAAGGTCAGGCTTGAATCTCCTTCTGTGTTTGTGACAAATTATTTGTGACCTTGTGTGTTTACTTATGTAGCAAGAAAAACACTTCTGTATCACTAATTAAGTAAAGAACATTGAATGCTAACCACAGTATGACAACAATCTGTTTAGGGTGCTTGGCCCAATCCATTTTCTAGCACAGGTATTGAATGTATTATGGTAACAAAATTCAGTGAAAAATCAATAGACATAGCTGCCAATGGTTCAGATCAGTTTCCCTAGACGAATCAGCTGATCTGATTGACGGACACCAATGTGTGATGCTTTCTCTTCAGACTATGCTGGACTCATTCCCCAACAAGACACATTTCCCAGACTGAACTGTTAAGTGCTATGTAACAGTATAGGATATAGAGACAGAGGGCATTTTTTATAGCTGCATGTCACGCAATCAAGGAATACCTCTGAAGATGAAATAGATAAGAACTTTTTTTTATTAAGCATTTATCCCTAGGATTAGCAAAAACAGCATCTATATTAGACACAATACAAAATAAATACATAGGGGTCTATTCACTAATCTGCCGTAAGCAGCCGAGTGAATGACTGACCTAAAGCGAAGTGAGCTGAATGCTGTTCGGCTATTCACTTCAGGCTGGTACGGCTGATTTCATCTGGTGGCCTCGCAGGAAGCCGCAAGTGCAGGAGGAGTTCAACTCAGCCGATCCAACATCTGGATTGGCTGAGCCGAACCTCCGGCACACTACTCGCTGCTGTTCGGTCTATTCTCATAGATGCCGAACAGCAGTGAGTGAATAGCCGAATGCCGCCGAGCGGCATTCGGCTCGGCTGTTCTGCTCGGTCTCTCTGTGGGACCGAGCAGAACAGAAAAACAGTTAAAAAAGTAGAAACATAAAAATAGAAAATGATTGTGCTGAGCTAGCAATGACAGCTAGCTCCGCCCAACAGTTTTCTATTGGCCGGCAGTTCTGCTGCCGTCAAAAAAAAGCACAAAAAAAAGCCTAACTCTCCCGGGCGCTCCGGGAGTCTCCCGTTCCCGGCCGTCAAGGAGAGAAACACCTCTATCTCTTTTTTTTTATTCTGACACGGAGCCGTGTCAGAATAGAAAAAAAATACATTTTTGGCCATAGGAATGCATTGCTAGATTCCTATTGGCTATTTCAATTTGCAATAGCCAATAGCAAACTAGCTATTGTACCCGCCCTCTGCTGCTGTCAATCAGTGGTGGACCTGTTGGAGAACTGCAGCAGAGGGCGGGTGCAATGCTAGTTTGCTATTGGCTATTTCAAATTGGAATAGCCAATAGGAATCTAGCAATGCATTCCTGTGGCCAAATTCTTTTCTATTCTGACACAGCTCCATGTCAGAATAACAAAAAAAAGAAAAAGAGGGGTTTCTCTCCTTGGCATCCGGGAGCGGGAGACTCCCGGAGCACCAGGGAGAGTTAGGCTGTCTGGAGATCAGTGTCCCTGGTTAGCTTGTAACCAGGGATGCTGATCTCTCTGCAAGTAGCAGAGCCAGCCGTAAGATCACGGCTGGTTCCGCCCAGCTGTCACGACTGAGCCGCTCGGCCAAGTTCAGGAGCTGTAAGAGCTATAGTAAATAGCCCGTCCAGCAGTCCTTCAGTTCTACTGAACCGAAGGGGTCCTGGGGCCGAAGCTAGCCGAAGGATCGGCCGAAGCTACAGCTAGATCCTTTGGCTGCTTTGTGAATAGACCCCATAGAGTAGACATAAATATAAGCAGGATGACAAACACACAAGAATAACCATCAAAAGGTTTGTAAGAAATCCTGTTTATATTCAATGTGTATGGTGTTTTTTTGTTTGCTGTGTGCAGTAAACATTCAAATAGTGTTGCTTTTATACCAGCCATTGCTCTCAAGCACATAGGCCAATAGGCTAGAAGACATATCTAAAAACTCTGTATGCTATGTTGACTAATGAAAAAGTAATTGCATGTAGGAGAAACACTTGACTCTATATTCCAAGCACCAGAATATGAAATCTGGTATGCTGACCAGTGCTTGAACTTCTGAGCGTGCACACAAAGTTCATGCAAATGATAATCCCACTTTCCTGGGTTTCCAGTTCTGTATTTTTTATATAAAAATTAAGGTTATTTTACAATCTCCTTTACCAATATAGAGCTCATTTGGAAGTGTTGGATTTGATTTGCATGTGGTGACACCCTTGAAATCCCAAGAAACAATGAAACAGACAGATGTAAATGACAGACAATTTTATTCAGTGGTGGGTGCATGCTGAAAGTAGCCCAAACAGTTGCGGGTAGGCACATTCCCTGCTACACAGGTATACTGTATATCAACTGCTGCCATTGATTGGGTTATTGGTACTGGATCTGTTCCAAAAGAGCAACTCTTTCTAGAAGATTCAAGTTGGTTTGCTCAATATGTGTCAATTTAGATGAGACTTTAATAAGCTCCTGTCTGATTTCAGTAAAACCCTGTTTGTATACAGATTTAATACGTGCTGTGAATGCTTCAAAATCCGCCTTGGTAGGAACAAGTGCAGCAATATCTGCCTTTGTTGGCAGAGCACCAGAGACCTGAGGTAAACATCTGTAAGTGACTGGGATTGTGAGGCCTGGATACCCTAGGAAGGCTCGCCTGGCAGGGTAAGTTTGTGAGAGGCTTGTCACGAAGACCCCATGGAACTCTCCTCTGCTGACAGAGGTAGGGGTAGAGTCCAATCTGCGCGATCGGGTGCTTTTTCTTCAGACTTGTGGTCCCTCCTACCTTTGCACAGAAGCTGCCTCTGTGCTTCAGGTTGCTGTCTTCCATTGCTGGCTTGATCTGCTCCACACCTGACTTCAGTGAGCTCAGCTGGACTCTTTGCTCCTAATAGCTACTACAGAGTCAGTTCTGGATCAGCTTGAATCCACATTGCTGGGGAAAATCCACTTAAAAGGAATTCTACCAAAATGCAAGTACTGTCTAAAATTCCCAAAGGACTTTTGTATTTCTTTGTGAACTCTAGAAGTGATGGAACCTTTAGTTATAATTTGAACAATCCTCTATGCATATCGATGAACTGTGATATTAAATGAGGACCGCATGTTGATGTTCTGCATTATAATGTATTGATGATCACTCCATTTTGTTGGAATCATTACTGATATTTGCTACCTTGAGCTGATGAACTTGCTGTATGATAATGGGTTGCTTAAAAGTGGACATTGATCTGTTACCCATAATTAAATTACGTGAAAATCCTGATTGACCCTCTTAGTTCTAAGTACCTTAAGTGGCGTATGCAGTTGTGATCCTACTGGAAGGAATAATACCTAATTGTTGCATTGCAACCTGCGTTCTTATATCATGTATTTGTTGTCTGTTGACACCATTAGGCACATTTTCCCCATTTCGTGTCATAGTGAAACCCCTGTAATGCCAGGGCAAAAATGCAGGGCCGATGTTACAAAAAAGATACTGATAACAATGAAAACCTATCAGAGGTTCTAACCATTACACACACACTGTACAAGAAAATGTGTTCCGGCGCTGTCTTTGTCCCCTTTAAAGAGATATTCTATTACCCCCCTATTCCTTTAAACCCCATGTTATTGTTTTGACCTGCTCACAAATTTAGATCGGATCAAAAGGTTCCGTACTTATATCTGCCGCCTGGCCTGATTCAATAGAGTATACTCCCACAGAGAGAAAATGAAAATCACACCAACTCCAATGTGTGTAAAATCACTTCTTTATTATTGTTTCGCACTCTTGTGTTTTATATAGACAGCTGATAGTGTACATGATGGGACAAGGTCAGATAATAAATGTTGTTAATAAGGGCTCGGACAACAATAAAAAGCGGAAAGAGGTTTCTTACCCTTCCCTTTTGCTTTTGTGCAGCGAAAAGAAAGCTTTAAGGTGGAGTTAGACTTTAAAGCATATCTAAACCCAAAAACAAAAATGTCATATATTGCAGTTTACTCGTCCTTAGATGATGTGGCTGCAGTGCTTTTCTTTTTCAGCCTTTTTTTCTGTATTTCCACCTGCTAATCCTGAGAATACCGTACTTCCTGTCCCTGGATGGCTGCGCTCACTCCATTGTTTATCTCCATTACATTAGGGTTGATAGGATTCGTTGTTTGCAGGGGAAAGATAAAGTTGTTACCGCTTTCTGTTAAGCTCACAGGAAGTGACAAGAACACATTTCTGGCAATGTCAACAGGTATTTTCAGTACTTGCTGAAAATTTTCTTGGCCTGGAAAAAGAAAACTAATGCAGCCATTAAAACTAAGTAGTGGTAAGTTTATTTATCCTTGAAAGAGAGAGTTTGCTTTTACTTTTGTTTTGTTTTTTTCCAGTAGATTTTTCAGAATGTTTAATGTTTATAGAATCTCAATTCAGAAGTATTTTATTGTTTATCTCTATGTATAATATAACTTTAATGTATTAATATCAGTTTTAAGCATTTTTAATTATTTTTGCATGTTGATATCAGTTGAATTTTCTCTTGCAGTTACTGTCGGAATACTCAGTGGATTTGTTCAAACCATACTTGTCTTGTAGAGCCAGATTTGATGAATTACATCAATAATGGAAATTTTGGGTAAGACGACAATTAATACATATTTAATATTCAAATGATTATTTACCATATTTAAGATTCCTTTAATCTATAAAACCTTTATTTCTGGTGAAAAACCGCCCACTAACAACATATTTGGTTTTACAAATTAATACATAGGGGCTGATTTCATCCGCATTAATTCAGTTAGTTTTCACCTTTTGTTTTATAGAGAGATTAAACCGATATTCTGACTGTTTTCAATGGAAGCATGTCCACTTTTGTGCTCATTTTCCCTTCATGTGTCATAAAAAGGATATGTTGTCTGTCATTGCTGTTATCTTTCTGAAAATGCTAGTTGTCTGTCTGGTGTCTAGTAGTGATGAGCCGAATTAACTTGGGTTTGAGCCCAAAGAATGTTAGCCAAACAGTTAAAAAAAGTTTGCAAATAGTGAACACTCACTGAACCCCATTAGTCTGTTGGATTGAATAGAAAAGGAATTGTCAAACAAAGGACATGGTGAGCTGGGTGCTGAAAGGTAAAAGTGCAAAAGAAAAATTTGAAAAAATTTGCTTTGGTAGGTAGCAGCCCTTTCAAAGAGGCTTAAAGAGGAACATTTAAAATGCACAATTCTTTTAAATAATATGATTGGGGGATACTCTAAACCTGTCTGTGAAGCAAAAATGACATTTTCAAAGAATAAAATGCCATTTAACTTGCCGGTAAATTAAATTTCCCAGCTGCTTTGTTTGTAAACAAAGCAGCCAGGAAATCCCTTTAACATCTATACCAAACCCGTATCCCACATGAGGGTGTGGTATGGATTGTACAGAGGGACCCCAAAAATGGCATGGAGTTCCTTCCTAAAAACCATACCAGACCTTCATCTTTGATGAGGGTCTGGTATGGAATTTAAGTGGGACTAAATACAAAAATATGGGTCACATTCCTTTAACATAGAGAGTGTGCCTTGGCCAGGGTGGGGGGAAGTAACCTGGCAAAGCGACTTATCCCTGTGGTAATGAAGACTAAGGCCTCTTCCCCACTTCTCTAGCCCTGTGGATGTGGGGTCCAGGGGGGGCTTATCAGAATCTAAAAAACTGCCATGTCCCATGATGTCCTAAAATATCCCCTGAAGTATATGACTAACAACGATTCTCTTCCTCCGATCCTCTCACCATCCTCTCACCATCAATGACTGCAAAGCTTCAATGCTGTCATTCACAGTGGGATACTGGTTGCTAGGAAAATAGCATCCTGGCAAAAAATGACTCATCCACTGCCCCATTCCGTGATGGCAAAAGGCTGATTGATCCAGAGGTTTGATGGGTTGGGGGGGCCAACTAAATAGCCTGCTTGCCCAACTGCTGAATTGCAAAATGCTAGAGTTTTTGAAAGTCATCCCAAGTTTATACCTACAGTACTTTAAAATCATAGACTGAGAACAGCTAAATTGTAACTGAATGTCAGAAAAGTGTCAGAATTACGTGTCTTTATACTTGTTTCACGTTAGTGAAAGTATTGAAGTCAAAGCATCAGAAGAAGGTGAAATGAGGGCATGGTGACTCACGCATGTTGTCATTTCACAAACTGCACAGTGAACAGCGTTTGTTGATAAAAACTTCAAAGTCTTTTTCCAAAGTGACATAAATTACACTAGCATTGTAAACATCACCTGGATGTTGCCTTAGATATGGGGAGTGCCTGGACTTATCTAAATAAAAAAGTCAAGTGCACAGAGTGATTGCTTGTTTATTTTTTATTGTTTTTTAGCATGTCAAATTTTTATTGAAAATAATAAAAAATAAAACATTACACAACGATCAAGCATTGATATGCCGCAGAGATTATGGGGTTGATTTACTAACCTTTTAAACACACCACGAACGTGTATACACCTCTGTAGTGTGTTCCCTCCCAGCATGATCTATGGGAGGAATCGAAACACCTTTGTAGTGTGTACACACCCAGCAGGTGTGTTGTTCAAAGCCCTGCAATGAATTGCAAGGTAATGTGGTGTAAATTAGCTCTATGTTATGTTGCTTGCGTTGATGAATGCAGGAATGTAAATGCAGGAGCTAACCATTTTTGTCTAAACTGTGAAGCAGCATTATATATGCATCATGTGCATGATTTTTCCATATATGGCATTAGTGGAAATATGCTTTTAGAGACTTTTTGGTTGATAAATACGTTTTGCTGTGTGAAAATCACACACACCTGGTGTGTGTGTGTGTGTTTAGGTTAGTAAATCAACCCCTATATATCAGTGCGCAGACTGAAATCCAGACATGTCAGGCAAATTACATCCATAAATTGAAACTGAATAACTAGATCCTTACAATATGGATACCCTCCGCTGGAATGTTGCGCATCAAATATGTGCCATTCAAACAACAAGTAGCAGACCCCATAGCCATGCGGGTCGGTACTGTGGGGAGAAGACCAATTCGAACCATTAGGGGTATTCGTGGGTGCAACAGGAGGAACACTCGTGGTGGAAAGTGGTGGTGGGAACCTCGATTGAGAGCAGCAGATCAAGGGTCAAAGGACATCCAGGGGACCTAGGGAACCCATCAGTTTGGCCTCGAGGTACCAGTTGGACAGCTTAAAAATGGACATCAGATCTTGCAGCTGTTGTAATGAAAACTCTGCTGCAACATAAGATGTCCAAGTAGCAAAAAACGTTTTAGTGCGAGCTTGATTAAATTTCGTGTCCAGCTTGTCCAATAACAACAAGCGATTCAGCAGGGGGCGGAATGTGTCCATGGAAGGGGGAGCAGATAAGATCCAGTTACACAGAATCGCCTTTTTGGCTGTCAGAAGACAGAGATGCTCCCAGCGGGTAGGGCAGGAGGGGTTCCTGTTCATGGGCAGGGGGAGGGCATGCAGTAGGCATAAGTTTGGGGAGAACGTCCTGTTCTTATGTGAGTGCACATTCGTGAAGGACACTATGGCTGACCAAAAGTTTTGTATATGAGGGCAGGACCATAGTAGGTGTAGGAGGTCAGGTAGGGGGAGAAGGCATTTCGGACAAGCAGTCAACCATAAAGAAGACGTACCCCTAGTGGGGATATTAAAGGCATGATAAACTCTATGAACTGTTTTAAAGTATATTTCCCGCCAGGACTCATTGATAATAACCTTCCTGATTTGTTGCCAACCCTGCTCCACCATATGGATTGTGTCTTCAGTGGTCATGTCCAAAAATGCCGCCCAGCGGCCAATGTGGGACGGTACTGAGGTGGAAGATTCCTGTATGTGGGTCACTACGTTCTGGGCAATAAGGGATAAGGGCATCTTCATCTGGGGGAAGAGAATAAGGGAAAGAGGGGTGAATGAACCATTTCAGGCCAGGGCAGTGTAAGGTGACTGGAGATAAAGTGGCTTAATTGCATGTATTGGTAACTATGGGTGGCCGGGAGACGGTGTTGGGTTTGGAGATCCTGAAAGGTCTTTAGACGCCCTTGGGCGTCAAAGACGTCCGTCAGAACCACAATACCCTTTGCTGCCCATATCCGGAAGGCATTAGAGTCAGCGCCTACCGCAAATCCTGGAGAGGATCTGAGGGGGCATCATTGGGGAGATGACGCTGGGCAGGTGGAGTATTTTCCTGAGTTCCCTCCAAGCTATCACAGTGTCCGTGAGGAGAATGTGGTCTTTAATGTGTTTGGGGAGGAGCTTCAGTGGGGTGTTCAGGATACCAGGGGGAGACCAGGGTTTCATTAAGTGGCTCTCTAAGGGAATGTTGGTGAAAAAGGTGGTATCGTGAGTCCAATCCTGTATATGGCGGAATAGGCTGGCCAAATTGTAAGCCCTAATGTTCGGGAGGTTGGCACCCAACTTCCTCACTGGCTGTTGGAGTTTTTTGAGGGTGATCCTCGCCATCTTCCCCCGCCAAAGAAACGAAATGAAGGCACTTTGGAGGATTTGGATATCTTTATGTTTCAAAAGGAGGGGTATAGTCTGGAGAGGGTAAAGTAACCTGGCGAAGCAGATCCATTTTTAAGGGAATGACATCTGCCTAAAAGGGAAATAGGATAATCTTTCCAGGTGCGCAGTTCTTGGACTATTTTGTTTATAATACGTTTGTAGTTTAATGTATATAGATCTCTAGCCATCCGGGGAATGGAGATACCTAAATAAGTGATAGAGTGTTTCTGCATGAGCAAGGATGGATATGTGCGGGAAAGGGTAGTTACAAAAGCCTTATCTGAAGTCAGAGGAAGGAGTTCACTTTTATGTACATTGATTCTAAGGCCAGAGAAGGAACCATAGTGGGTAATAAGATCAAAGATTCTTGAGATTTGTGCTAGAGGATCAGACAGGAGTAACAGGATGTCGTCTGCAAATAAGGCCAGTTTGGTGTCGAAGGGGCCAGACCTGTATCCTGTAAAGGTTTGGGAGGATGCTAAGGCTCGGGACAGGGGTTCTATCACCAAATTGAAAAGGAGTGGGGAGAGAGGGCAACCCTGGCGAGTTCCCTTGTATAAACGGAAGGATGGGGAAAGGGCCACACAGGTATATATCCGTGCGGAAGGAGCATTATACATTGTTGTAACATATTTCAAAAATATCCCTGAGAAGCCATATCTTTCCATTACCATTGACAACCAGGACCAATTCACGTTGTCGAAGGCCTTCTCCGTGTCCAAGGCAAAAAGGGCCAATGGTCCGCGAGAAGATCCCGACAACCGTATTCCCTCCAAAGCAGTAAGTATTTTTCTCACATTTAACTCAGCGGAGCGACCGGAGACAAAACCCGCCTGGTCTGGTGAAATAAGCTGAGGCAGCACACCGGCAGTCTGTTGGCCATGATTTTAGATAGGAGTTTTGCATCACAGTTAAGCAGAGAAATAGGACAGCATGAGCCAGGGAGCAGTGGATCTTTCCCCTTCTTAGGTAAGATCCTGATATAGGTGGCGTTGAACGTGGGCAGGTAGCAACCTTGTTGCAATACGTAATTATATAGGGATACTAGGGTAGGGGAGACCCGATCTGTCAAGGATTTATAGAATTCGGCGCATAAGCCATCAGGACCAGGAGCCTTCGAGCCAGGGGAGCCATGAATAACTGCCTGGACTTCCTGAAGGGTTATCGCTTCATTCATGCGATCCAGGTCTGCGGCGGACAGGGAAGGCAAGGACCAGTAAGGAGGACCCCGCAGAGAGGTTTCCTGTATCCGCCGCATACAAGGATTGGTAAAATGTACGAAATGTGTCGCATACAGTCTCAGGGTCCGCGGAAGTCTCGCCCTTGTCTTTGGTCAGGTTCAGGATGTGGGAAGGAGTGTTGTGTCCCCGGATTAAGTTCGCCAATAATTTCCCGGATTTGTTCCCAAATTTTAAAAACTCCTCTTCCTTGTGAGAGCGTATTTGGAGGTCGTATTGGGCTATCCAATGGTCACAAGTTTGCTTAGCTTGGATCCATTCGGATCTTGAGTGAGGGGAAGGGGCTTGTCGATAATTAAGATATGCAGTCCTGGCCACTGTGCATGCCTCAGCATACCCCTGCCTGGTCCTTCTCTTCTGGGAGGAGACATATGCCAATATCCTGCCTCTCAGGACCGCCTTAGCCGTCTCCCAGAATAGATTAGGATCCACAGCATGTTGAGCATTATCAGAAGCATATTCATCCCACCAAGAAGTTAACTGCGCTTGAAACGTATCATCAGTACGTAGGTAAGAGGGAAAGCGCCATACTAAAGATCTGGAGGGTATCCCCAATTGTGCTATGTCCATCACCGGAGAGTGATCCGATATGACCATATCTTCTATGACCACAGAGGAAACCTTGGATACCATGTTAGGCGAGACCAGGAACATGTCCAGGCGTGAGAGAGAGTCATGCGCATGGGAAAAATGGGTGAACTCACGAGTTAGAGGGTGTAGATATCGCCATATGTCCACAAACCCACACGCCTGAATAATTGCCGAAAAATTTAGATCTTGGGCGAGTGTGGCATTAGAAGGGCGCCCTTTGGTTCAGGAGTGGTCCTCCAGAGTAGTCGGGACCGCAATGAATTCTCCCCCAAGGAAAACATAAGTATCAGGGGAAGGAGGAGACTCTTGCGACAGTAGCTTGTCAAAGAAAGGTTTGTTATCCAAGTTGGGGCCAAAAATATTCCAGATCTCGAGGGTAGTTTGCCCGATCTGTATAGTCACATGGGACCACTGACCCCCTCCAAGTCATGCCGTTGGGCAATGAGTAAATGAGGTAAGTTTTTGCCTATGAGAATCGCCGTTCCAACGGAACGGCCCACGGAGGGTGCCCCCACCACTGTTCCCACCCATGATTGCTTTAGGCGAGATATGTAATCACGGGGAAGGTGGGTTTCCTGCAGCAGTGCAATGTCTACCCTATGTTTTTTAAGGGGACGTAATACCTGCCTCCTCTTTTGGGGCATCCTAAGTCCCTTGACATTCCAGGAGGAATAACATTCGAGGTGATGGTATGATAATCAGGTTGTGACAGACCAATAATCTGCAGAGGCGAGCCGTTACCTGTGTCCCAGTGCTCCAGGAACGACTCAGTGGACCCACGATAGCGGGGGAAGGGAGGTGTAACACAGCGGTTACTCGGTTGTTGAAGAGAGTGTCGAGAGAGGTCTTCATCCACATGGCTGGATAGGTGCGGCTGCTTGCGACTAGTAGTGCAGAAACAAAAACAACAACAAGCACAAGATAAACTTCAACCTTCAGGTAGGAACAGATACCTGTCAGGGACTTCCTTTTTTCTGGATGGTGGTGTACAAAGGTCTGGCCACCTGCGACTGGGGAAAGGTTAACCCCTCGAGGAGAGCCACGGTGGTCATGGGATCGAGAACTTCCGGTTGCTACGCCCCGCCACTGTTGAAAAAAAGTCTCGTAACATGAACGATAACAGAGTGAGGAATAAAAATAAAAAAAGAGAGATAGTTAACGACTTGGGAACACCCGTCAAGTATAGCGCAGTGGTGTCACACAGCTGTGTGAACACGCCCATCTTTGCACCCCTTTTAGGGTAGGAGGGAAAACAATGGAGGAACGATCTGGCAGTCAGGTCCTCTTCTTCCACGGCGGACTCTTGAGTGGTGAGTTGGAGTGCGCGGCAGGATCAGAGAGATGCCTGTCAACATACACCTTGGCCTGGGCAGCTGAGGTGAAGCGAAGTTGATTGCCGTCGGGATCTGACAGGCACAGAACTGCTGGGTACGCCAGTAAGAACTTGATTCTCCTGTGCACCAGGGACTGGCAGACCTCATGGAAAGAGCGACGTACTTTAAACAGTTCAGCTGAATAATCCGCGAAAAGCAGCAATTTGCGGCTGCCCGCTACCAGTTGGCGTTGCCTCCTATAGGTCTGCAGAATGTGATGTTTATCTGAATAGTCCAGATATCTTACAATAACTGGCCTGGGTCTTTCCTGATCTTTAGGGGGCCTATACGGTGGGCCCTTTCCACTGTGCAGGCAGACATGATACCCATGGCTTGTGGTATAATGGAAGAACAAAAGCGCTGTAGATCAGCAGGCATTATTGATTCAGGGATCCCAATTATTCTGAGGTTGTTTCTGCGAGATCTGTTTTCTAGGTCATCGACCTTGTCTTGCAGGTATTGCAGCATTTTTTTGTCGTCAGTATGAAATCTGTCAGCCTCAGCAGCCCGATCCTCCACCCCACTAACACGGGCCTCCAGAGACTGCATTCTATTTGCCTGTGACTCCAAGGCCGTGGAAATAGGCCCCAGGTGCAGCTTCAATGAGTCTGCTATAATGGCCCCGATCTCTGATCGCAAGTGGGATGCCACAGTTGCTGCCAGGTGCTGGTAGTCTATGTGGGCATGGGGAGAAGCTACCTCCGACTCACCCTGCGACCCCATGTCGTCAGCTGCATTGTCCTCCATGGCCGCCAATGCAGGCAGCGCGATCGGCGGCTCAGGTGGTATATTTAGCATGCGGCGGAACGGCTGCGATCGCGCAATGAATTTGTCCATCACCAGCGGGATTTGTAGGTGGCTATCCGGGGCTTGGTGTGGCTCGATTTAGTCCCGATTTAGACGTTAGGGATGTGACGGGGACGGAGCTACGGAAAACACCGCTAGTCCATCCGGCGCCGGAACCGGAAGTCTCTTTGCTTGTTTATTAAAGATACAAGCTTATGGAAGATAGATCAAATTGCTTTTGTTTTTGTTTTGTTTTTTTAACTTTCCTTACAGTGTAAAAAGTTGAAATTAGAGGACAATCTCCCCACCAATTAAGAGCAAAATCAAGTTTGTCAAAATGTCTGGCTCATCTATAGGCATAAGTAGAAGCAATATAACCCCTTCAAAATGCCAAAGTGGAAAATGGGTTTCCCGATATCTAACCGAAGTAGAAAATCTCTTTTAATATGAAAAAACCTCTTGTTGATAATTTAGTAAATCAAGTCTCATGTATTCAGCATATATTAATAAAAGTATGGAAAGACATTTTCAAACTTAGCTTTCACAAGACTATCTAATCTTTTGGATGATAACATTTTTGTTTCTGAAGAAATAGTTTAACAGACTGTGGAAACTTTTCTGAAAGCTGCAGAATGAAGCCATTACATATATGAAAACATTTTAGTTCATCCTACTTTGACAATCATCATAGAGTTTGACAGCTTGCTTACAAGCTATTAAAACAAAACAGAAAAAACTTAAATGAATCTAACTTGCTTTTGATGTATAGCAATTTTAAAAATACTGGAATCATTTTCTAATATGATATTCAAAAAAGCTACAGATAGCAATATCTAGCATTTTTGAGAAAGATGGAGACCAGTTTGGTCATACATATTTGTTTGAACTGACTTTTACTTTCTAATTACACTTTATTTTATAAAGCAATAAAATATACATTATTTGCAGTTTATTATATAACTTGCAGTATATATAATTTTTTGAGAACCATTTTCATTTTACCCGATTTTCCCTTTTAACAATCATTTCCTTTAAATCTGAACTAAGGTAAATGGCTAAATAGACAGGTCAAATACATAGAAGGGGACTGTTTTTCAGTCCTGAAATTTACACAGCTCTGTCACACAGAATAATCCTGTCTGACAGGGGAGGAGACTTAATTTTTCTCTGCTGAATTTAAAGTGACCCTAAACTCAGAAGTTTAATCTTAAAAATGTATTCTAGTACCTTAACTATTCACAAATCTGTAACTTATTTGTATATCACTCAGCTGTAGATACTTGAGTTTAGCTTTAAGCAAATTTACTGATTTCCTAAAGTATGATATTCCTTACTACATTGTTCTACCTGTTTGCAATGAACTGTGAAATGTATTTGTTGTTTATTTATTTATTATTTGTTTATTTTTTGTATTATTACTGGTAGTTCTAACAAAATAATAAAATCACATTTTTAAATAAAGGTGGAAAGCCGAAAACTACAGTCAGTTTTGGGGCATGACATTGAATGAAGGATATGAACATCGACTGGGTACGATACCTCCATCTCCATCGCTTCTCAGCATGAATGAAATGGCTGTAAGTTTTTATGTTATTGTAGTTAGTAATGTATGTCTGAATATTATTGATCAAGCTATTTAGTATATATTGTACTTGCAACATGGAATACACATGTCCCAATATGTTATAATCATACTAAAATTACTGTACAAAAAGTAATTAGAAAAAAAAACGATTTGAAACCCATTTCTCTGGATGTCCTTCTCATGCTAAGCTGAGTAGTACTTTATTTATTGAGATTTTTCTGCACTAATGTTATTTCTCACTATTACCCTGTTGTTTCTATTGTGCACATATGTAGTGGGTCTGCTTTTCCATAACTACACATTGGGGTTGATTTACTAACCTTTTAAACACACCACGAACGTGTATACACCTCTGTAGTGTGTTCCCTCCCAGCATGATCTATGGGAGGAATCGAAACACCTTTGTAGTGTGTACACACCCAGCAGGTGTGTTGTGGAAAGCCCTGCAATGAATTGCAAGGTAATGTTGTGTAAATTAGCTCTATGTTATGTTGCTTGCATTGATGAATGCAGGAATGTAAATGCATGAGCTAACCATTTTTGTCTAAACTGTGAAGCAGTATTATATATGCATCATGTGCATGATTTTTCCATATATGGCATTAGTGGAAATATGCTTTTAGAGACTTTTTGGTTGATAAATACGTTTTGCTGTGTGAAAATCACACACACCTGGTGTGTGTGTGTGTTTAGGTTAGTAAATCACCCCCATTATCTCATATTAGAGCACAGTCACTCTGGTAGCTCAGACAGCTCATCATGGCTATACATCATTGTTTAATTTCGGTCTACTCACCTTAGCACTGGGTTTTCTAATACTGTATTTCACGTTGTATTTACTTCATATCGCAAAATATTTTAAAACCCAGGTCACAAGCTGATCATATACAGAGTGTGCCCTGTTGGCAGCCATCCACTTGACAAAGCTGGATTTTTCAATCCAATTTTGTCAAATGAGACAGTCTGAACTTTTTGGCTGAACAGTGACTACATCAAAGCAGATGCAGGCACTACCTGGCCAATTAGCAGCTGCTGCTGAATACAATTGCTAGCAGCGTGATATTTGTCCATATACACTGTTTAGTGATGATGCAGGAATCTATTAGCCTTTTTGTTTAGCCTGAAGGCTGAACAGACAAAAAAAACTGTTAAACTATGGCCAGCTATTCTCTGCCAGGGTAAGATCACTTTTTCTCTATATGAGCACATTATATTCTCTATACCTCAATGGGATTGTGGTTTAGTTTGAGATTTTATGTCATTTTAAATGTCTGTATAATGTGGCTTAAATGGGTTTTTGTTTTTATACATTTTTGTGCAATTAAAATTTTTTACTAAATTTGGGATGTGTGCATGTGAAATTTTATTTTTTCTGTAAGGTATTTGTCTTTCTGTTCCATTGGTTAATATTGTGTTCTCTTTGCTTCTGGTTTTGTAAAATATTTGATGTATTATGATTTCAACAACTTTAACACTCAAAAAAATGTTCTCCAGATCAGGGGAATCATATTTACTGAAATACTAAGGCGAGTAAAATTTTTAGTTTTTTAAGTAAACTTTAATCTGATGGGGGAAGTTTAAATAAACACAGATTTGCCAGTCTAGAGAACCACGGATATAAGAGGACACTCAGGCATAGTGAACGCATTTACATGAGTTCATAACAGACAACCATTCTAGAATTCCTACCTTGGGAAACCGTAATCTGTGTGATCAAAAAATAAAGTCTGTAACATATCAATCTATAGACTTTGTCTCAGTACCTTCATTGTTCCACAGAAGCCATATAACCAGTTCACCAGGGAGGGGGATGATCACCTACTTTCCCCTTATGGTGGGCAGGTAGATGGCATATATGCCACCCTCTTTGCTAGATCCCATTCTTGGGCAAAGGTTTGAAGAAGATTCCTATGAAAATTAGTATTGGCCACTAATTCTTTGAGCGGAATACCCTTATTTTTGCGGAATCCCACTCAAAGCAACACCCCCTCCAGGGGTGAAGGCTATGTGGACTGGTATTAACATAGTAGAGAAGCTGCACAGTCTCCTTTGTTGTGGGGAAACCAGTCCACATGCTTGGTGTGCTGGTTAACTCTGGGGGGCATGCTGTTTTTTTGTTTACAACAAAAAAAATGACAGTTACCCTTAAAGTGGTGAAATTCACTTTTGTATTTGTCATTTTTGTAGCATGAAAATTGGGTGGATGTTCTTTAATTTTGCTTTATAAATAGGATAAATGTTGCCCAAAGACTATAAAGTGAATTGTTTGATAATGTTGGCCAAACTATCCATCAAATTGTTATATAAATAGACCCCTTACTGCATATCTACAATTTAAGTCTCCTTAAGGACTCCTTAATGACTGGTCGGATCCCCAGTGATTGGCGGAGGGCTACGGTAGTCCCAATATTCAAAAAGGGGGCTAGGTGCCAACCTGGGAACTATAGGCCGGTCAGTCTAACATCGGTAGTTTGTAAAATGCTAGAGGGCATAATAAAGGATTATCTGGTAGAATTTGTTCAGGAAAACGGGATAGTTAATGACAATCAGCATGGGTTCAGGAAAGATCGTTCCTGCCTAACTAACGAGATCCTAATATGTTGGACTTGATGGACTTTGAGGTCTTTATTCAACCTCAAATACTATGTAACTATGTAAGTCTGACATTAGTACTGAATAATGAAAATCATTAATTACTGAACTGCTGTCAATTTAATTCTAGAATTTGAGATAAACTGTTCATTGATTGTTTTGTCCTTATGATTTTAACTTTACAAATCTATTATTTTGTTAAAAATTGCAACTTTAAAGTGAACTTGTACCCAGGTTATGCACTCAAAAACATTTACATATTCTGAACAAGCAGTAAAAGCACTTTAAAACAAGCACTCATTCACCTCTGTAGCTATAGACAGGGTGTAAACATCTATCTTAGTTCACAACTAGCCATAAGTGAGCCTGGCTGGGTCAGTTTTTTGCTGGGCTCAACTAACTCAGTGTGAAGTCTGTGAATAGCTGGACCAAACTGAAATATATGGGAGTCTAATGCTCTATTTTTCAAGCCATTTCTAAGGTTGATGAGCAAGTTATTGTTTCAAAAATAGCAATGCAATAAAAAACCCTTCAGCAGGGAGAGGGTCTTTATATGCGGCTTAAAGGGCAACATTGAAAATATACAAATTAATTAGGTAGCATGCTTGTGGAATGCCTTAAAGCTGCATGTGGTGTTATGGAACTAGGACAGTATTGTAACATTACCAAAAAAATGGAAAAATCCTAAACCAATGCAAAAGAAAAGAAAAAACTGCACAGGATCCCACCCAAAATACATACCAGACTCTTATCCTTCCTGTACCATATCAGACCATATGCATTTAGCATTGTAAATTTATTGTCATCATCAATCACAATGGCCTGACCCCTGCTGATGTGTACACGTTCAAAATGATAGATCCCACCACTGTGCTAATGTAAACACAGCACACAGTATCCTGGGTGATGGTCACTTGGTTAATGGCATCACCCAGGATCCCTGGTGCTGAAGCCAAACAGCCACAATAATTGGGTGGGTTTACAACAGCAAACAAGCTGGACCTAAAACCCATGTCCGAACTTAACCCAAGTCTCATCCCTATTCAGAATAGAGGCAATGAAATCTTAGGTTTTTACCTAATAAAGTGTCTTTAGGCAAAACCTTTTTTTTTTAGTTTTGCATAAAGTTGTTAAGGGTTAGACCCTTTGCATTATGGTGTCACTGTATGTGTCCCATTAGGGAGATTCACCCCTCTATTTGAACTGGCGACCATTGTCACAGAGAAAGAAAGTGAAGGTAAATGGGACATATTAGAGTAGTCCCCAGAACAAGAGGTAAGAGGAAATTTTCCAAAGGGGTCCTGTTCTAGGGGAAACTGTTTAACTTTTGCTTTTGACTTTTGGTTATAACTTTTGGCTGTGAGCCAGCTGTGTTACAAACTGATACAAAGTCTCTTAGAGGAGTATTCTCTGTAATTAAAAAAATAACCCCTTAGTGCCCTCTGGTGTAAAAAAAATAAAATGTAAAAATAAAGTTTAAAAGAAAAATTAAAGGAAGGATGAAAATGATGGTTAAGCAAAAAAAAAAATTGCTCCGATCCCCAGGAACGAGATTTTTTTCTGAAGTTGTGTCAATAAAGGGGTTAATGAAGAACTCCAGGTTGTAGTAAAATTAACCCTTACAGTTCAGCGGTAACTGCTCATTTTTCTAGTCATTTACCAAATACAGTAAATTGTAAATAAACACTCTACCCCATAGAAAAGACCTTTATTTTATATTAAAAAAAAACACAAAACAGTTGTTGACAAGTCTTTTATTTAAAAAAAATTATGTGTTGTATGTGTTTGTTTACACTGTTTTTAGCTATTTAAACAAATTTATAAAAAACACACACACAAGCAGATGTATAAATGTGTTCTAACATTTATATGAAAGATTGTTATGTTTTGTTATAACAGTTTTATCTGCAAATCTTTGGTATTATTTAACAAAATATGTTTGATCCATATGCAAATTCTGACAGTTCATGCATGCATGAATACTAATCTCACTGAAGATCCCGTTGTTTTTCTCATCTGTTAAGATATGCTGGAAAAGCTTTGACAAATTGGAAACAGAAAGATGCAGAGAAGTCCCACCTAAAAGCACAGCTACTGCTGCTGCTTCTGTGATTAAAAAAGAAATTAGACATGTGCGATTCATTTAGTTTCAAATTGAAATTTGGATTAATTTTGGCATATTTAGACATTTGGTTGCATTTGAATTTCCGAATGTAAAATTATGAATCTAAATGTATCCAAATTTTTGATAAAGAAAATTTTGGATGCGTACAAATCTTTTTTCTGAATGTCATTTTGAATAAATTTATTTTGTTAAAAAATAACAGCCCCCTCCCCAATTCATACCAGACCCTTTAGGTCTAGTAGAGATTTTAGGGGGGACCCCAATGCCAAAAAAGCAAACAAAAATCATGCTTCCCTGCACCATACCAGGCCACATTCCCCTTAACATGGGGAGGGTGCTTTGCCAGGGGTTCCCATGTCAATGAGGACAAGGGTCTCTCCTACCCACAACCATGGCCTGATGGTTGTGGGAGTCTGTCAGCAGGGGGGCTGATAGGAATCTGGGTACCCCTTTCATAAAATGAGCACCCATATGCCACCCCCCCTTGTGAATGAGTAGGGTAGTTGTTACCCCTAATCATTCACCAAATACAGTAAAATTGTAAATAAACACTCCACACCGTAAAACGCCCTTTATTTTATTTTAAAAAAAAACAAATGTCCATCAATGTAATCCAAAGTCAATCACATCAGCCAGCAATGTAGATCCACATCATGATGGATTGTGGCCAAAGGAAAAAATACCCAATGCCTTCTGACATGACTAAACTCGATGAACTCTTTCCGCAAAATGACAACTCTTACCCAAAAATAAAGAAAAGGGCGGAGCGAGTCGTGACATCACAGGACTTCCCCCCCCCTTTGTTGACATTTGGGATCAGAACTTTCATAATAACAACTCTGCAGCAGAATGTTAACAAAGGGGCAGGACAAGTCCTGTGATATCATGATTCACTCAGCCACTTTGATGACATTCGGGGGCAGAGCTGTCATTTTGGGGCAAGAGTTTGTCGGGATTGGTCATGTCAGCAGGCATCAGGTATTTTTATTTTGACGTCCTCCATCGTGATTGATGTGGATCTACATAGCTGGAGACGTGATTGACCTTGAGATTACATTGATGGACTTTTTTTAAATAAAATACTTGTCAAAAACCTGTGTTGTGCTTTTTTTTAGATAAAGGTTTTTTTATGGAGTTGTGCGTTTATGTACAATTTTAAAGTATTTGGTGAATGAGTAGGGGTAACAACTACCCCTTGCTCATTCACAAGGGGTGGCAGCATCTGGGTCCCCCCTTTATGAAAGGGAGCACCCATATTCAGATAAGCCCCCCTTCCTGCAGACCGCTAAAATGGCTGCATATGTTAAAGGAAATGTGGCCTGGTATGGTGCAGGGAAGCATCATTTTTAAAAAATGTCATGCCAGACCCAAGGGTCTGGCATGATTCGGGAGTAGGAGAGCTGCACTCTGTTTTTTTATTGTTTATGTGGACTGTCAAAAGTTAAAAAGAAAAATGTCACTTTTTTTCTAAAGTCACTTTGAGGCAATGAAAATGTGTTAATAAATATAATTGAACTCATCCAAAATTATACACAGACAGAAAAATAAATGCTTTTGTTTGGAGATTAGGGGGAAGCTAGAACCCCTGTAAGATTTTTTTTTTTGTCTGTGTCTCAGTTGCGGATTTTCCCACACTTCCTGTCAGGAAAAAACAATGTCAAGAAGTTGACAGGAAGTGAGGGAAACTAATTTATAGTGTACACATTTCTCTGTTTGTCAAGCACATGAACAGATGTGCCCATTCATACTTCTCTGCATGATAGGTCTGTTTTAAAAAAAATGCTAAGATCCACTTAGTGCCTTGGTTGAAGAGCTTTGGGCTTACGTTGATGGCACTTTGAATGCACCGTGTCTACCACCGCATTCAATACTCTCTATATTTGATTCAGTCCCTGCAGACGAAGTAGCTGCTCTTTTATCCAACACCCCCCTAACTACCTGCCCCTTGGACCCCATTCCCTCACAACTACTCCAGTCACCCTCTAGCTCTATTCTACAACCACTTATCCACATCTTCAATTTCTCCCTTCCCTTTCAATCTGGCTTTCGCCCACAACACTCCACAGAATTTGCCCTTCTAAAACTCACTAACGATTTACTAACCATTAAAACCAAAGGCCACTATTCTGTACTCATACTCCTTGACCTTGGCTTTGTCCAATAGATTTCTTTTTAAAGAAAGTTTATATGTAAATACAAATACTGATGGAGCGTTAAAGGCTTTGGTTTTGGTAAGGTTACTTGGGTGTGAACCTAGGAAATCATCCAAAAGTCTGAAAATATATTTTAATTTGTTTCTGAGTGCATTTAGAAGTCAGTATACCATATTTACAATTCTACCAGTGCATAACACAAGAATAAGACTGCTAAAATTAAGGTTTGAAGCATTTATTTCTCACATTTAACCAAGTGATGTGAATCCCTGATGAAAAGCTGTTAACATGCCCTAAAACATTTTCAGTTGCTGTTCCCTAAAACAATAATCAACTCTAAGACTCTGGTTCACTAAGGGATATTTTTTACCCTAGCCTATGCTTACTTAAATACACAGTTGAGTAGCCATACAGTGTGGGTTTCCCTGCTGTCACCACAAAAGTAATAAAAAGAGACAATTGGGTTATACTGCCAAAAAATAGATATCAGGTAAGTCAAATTTTCTTTCTTGTTCATTGAGGGATTCAGAGACAATTGGGCCATCCAAAAGCAGTCCAACTGAAGGGTGGCCAATAACAACAGAACACTTAAAGGCCCACACAATAACAACAGAACCTGGGACTGTAGAGCTGCCAGAAGGACTAAAACACCTAAAAAGTGGCATCAGCTGAAGCATGAACATCCACCTGGTACAATGTAAATAAACTTAGAATACCTGATAGTAGCCTTGCAAATCTGGGAGAAAAAGTTGCTTTATGATAAAAAGCCCAAGAAGCACTTATAGGCAGGCCCTTGAGTGGTGAGTTGATGCACTGCAGGTGGCACTGAAGCTATTAGTAAACTGCAGGGACCCATTAAAGTGAGACTGCTCCCTATGTGTTCGGAATCCAACATGTTGCATTGCAAGGCAGGGGCAATGAAGCAAAACAAGACTAAGCCAGTGGCGTCACAAGGGGGATGCGGGGGGTGCGGCCCGCACCCGGGTGACACCATTGGAGGGGTAACACCAAAATAACTCACCAAAATGACATCATCGCGCACGTGCGTGGTGACGACTCGGCGGGGTGACACTCGGTTACCGCTCCGGGTGTCACCCGGCCTCGGGACGCCCCTGGACTGAGCCCTGAATATTCAAGAACCAACTGCTGGTAGAAGGAGAGGTTCAGATGGCCAGAGGTGACCAAGTCACTGTAGGCAGGCAGAAAAGACCAACTGTAACTTGTGATTAGGAGCAGAGGTGGGGATGTGTTATCTTATGCTGAATGGTGGGACAAAGACCATGGGACTCCACATAAGGTATTATTTCAGTGCTCAATCCCTCAGCATTCACCCTTTTTGTGAAAATCAGTGGAAAAAATAGAGTTAATAATGGCCCCTCATTCATGAGGTAGTTTCCTATATTCAACCCACATGGCCTACTCAGAGAGTCTTCAAAGTAAGTCACACTCTCTGAACCAGGAAAACATTCCGGGGCTAACTAAAACAGTACACTCAGATCTGGAAAGTGCCATAATGCACAGCCTAATGTTCAAAGGTCACATTCCAGGGTCGCCAATTGTCTGGCAAGTAGGGTCCTGGTACGACTTCCAAAGCTAGTGCCAAGAATAAGGTGATCTGGATAGCGAGCACCTTGAAGGACAGGATGGTAGTGTAAGTTAGCTGCAAAAATGAAAGTTAGTGTTCTTAAATTCAATCATGCTTGAAATAGCATTAGCTTTAATTTACTAGAAGATGGATGAGTTATATTTAACGTGCTTCCATATTTTATAAAAGACCAACTCCAGCCACATTAAAAAGAAGTATTGTTCCCACACTCCCACATCTCATGAAGATTCTATTGCTAATTTTTGCAGGGGGTTCTTGCTTTGATGATCAGTCTTGTTACTTCCCACTTGCAGAAATCATCACACTTGCACTGTAATCAGTGCAGGGCCAGTGGTCACACCTGCAGGATGGGTGTGGCTTCTGGTTAGAGACCACTGTTGTGGGACCATGCAGTAAGGTGAGCCTTTGTGAATGTTAGTTACTATTTATGTAAGAGTGAGGAGTAATTAGCTTAATGGCAGTATATATTTTTGACTGGAACTTCACTGTGAACAAACATTTTCTCCTAAAATGGTTATTTCAAAAACCTAAATATTAATCAGGGGTGTTATTGTTATTTTTCTCTCATTAAATTAATCTAACGATTGAATGTCTTATACAGTATACACATAAATAATTGTATCTCACTGAAGATCTGATTTACTTGCAGCATTTGCTTTCCATAGAAAATGTCAGTGATTACTCCACACAGCACCTCCATTTAACATTCTATTCATAAAATGCAGAGTGCAGTTTGAGTCCCGAGGTGTACTTTGGAGCAGGGGCGGATCCAGAGTCTATTCTCGGGAGGGGCACTGCCAGAAAATTAAGTAGATCCCTGGATCCAGACAAGCCCAGCCTCCTGTCTCCCACGCTGTTAGAAGCTGCATACAGCGTGTGCTGGTTACTACTTAAACCAGCACGCGCAGTGTGCAGCTTCTGAGAAGAAAATTTCCTTGCTCGGATGCAGACAGGATCCATCCTGTCAGCATACGGGTACGCTCACCCGCACCGATGTACAGGACGGGTGTGAGCGGGGCGGCGTACGGCCGCGTAGTCTCATAGAGAAGAATGGGTGCTGTGTACTAATCACATGCAGCACCTGTCCTTCCTAGGAGCTGCCCGATACGGCCGTGCACGCAGCACGGAGCTGTATGTGCCGGCCAATTCCAGTGTGAATGAGCCCTTAAAAATGTTCCTGGATTTTAAAAAACTGGTCACCTTACCCTGGTGGTCAGTGGGGGCTCTGGTTGGTAGTGAGGGCTCTCCTGTGGCCGCCCCAGCCAGTTTGCCCGCAGTAGATCCCGTCACTGAACCCCCTGCGCTAAATGAAGCCCCCGGCCGCAGGTGCAGTGGCTCCTTCCACCGCCTCTCTGCCACCTGCACCGCTACCGATGCAGCTCTCTAATCGCGCAGCCGCTCGCTTCTCAAGGGTATACCGAGGTGATCCGGGCTGGCTGGAGCAGGCATATGCGGCCCTCTAATCAGGTATGTTAGGGGTTCTGCACGCTGGGGCCTCCCGAGTACCCCTTGAGGAGTGAGCGGCCGCACAATTAGAGAGCCGCATCTGCAGCGGTGCATGTGGCAGAGAGGTGGCGGAGGGAGGGAACCATTGCACCTGCGGCCGGGGGCCTCATTTAGGGGGGGGTGACGCCCGCTGGCCCTCAGCTGGTGGTATTCAGCATTGCTGTATAATCATTATACAGCAATGCTGAATACCACCCAGCTACAGTCCCCCAATCCCCCCAAGCCAGCCATCACCCACAGACTCCCCAACCTTACCTACATCCAGGCTGCAGCACCTCTCCTTGGCGGCCAGTGGAGGGGAGGGGTCACAGGAGAG
>NW_017306632.1:993579-1010041 GCF_000935625.1 Nanorana parkeri
GGGGAGGGGGTGGGTACAGCTGGCTCTGCCTCTAGATAGGCAGAGCCAGCTGTCACTCACGCAGCTGGGCGGATCCAGACATAATTGTTGGGATCCGCTTCAGCTGCGGCGTCTCAGTATACCGCAAGCTAAGCTTGCGGTATACTGAGCTTAGGGTGACGGGAGGACGCTAGTTTGTGTCCTCCCGTTACCCTTAGGAGGACTATGGGGAAAAGCCCTAACCGCATAGTTCTCCTTTAAGTAGTACAGACATAAATATACACACAATAAGGCCCTATTCATATCTGTAGGTTTAGGTGTGGTTAGGGATTCCTGCATCAGAAACGTGCGATTTCCTGCAGCAGAAATCCCTAATCTGGCGTTTACAAGTGACAGCTGTCACCTATTCAAGTTAATGATCAGGTGATAGCAGCTCCATGTAAACTCCTGCACACCGCATGTAATGGAATGTGATATGATCACATGCGGTTAGAAAACACTCTCCCTGAATGCACAATCGATGCGTCCAGGGAGAGTGATTGATTCCTAACTGAATGTAAACATATCACGTATCTTTACATGCGGTGTGCAGGCGTTTACATGCAGCTGCTGTCACCTGATCGGTAACTTAGGTGACAGCTGCCATTTGTAAACGCCAATTTAGGGATTTCTGTTGCAGGAAAACGCAAGTTCCTGACGCAGAAATCCCTAATTGCACCCAAAATAAAGATGTGAATGCAGCCTGTTACACTTCTACTCCCCCCACCCACGTAAAAAAAATACAACCCCTGTACATATATATACACACGCACACACACAACCCCAGTCCGTGCCCCCCCAGCCCAGACCTTACCAATCAATTCTTCACAATCCTTTCGGCCAGCGTTCACTGAAAGAGCGCTGGCCGCAAGGATCCGAGTGTCGGCGCAGATTCAGCAACACGGTCTGCATCCGACAGAGATGTAGCTGTAGCTTCAGCGGCCGGGCGTAGTGGTTGCCTACAGGACGGGTCGCAGCGGTGGGGACCTCAGCACTGCCTGCCACGATCCCCTCCGCAGCTCATCTGACGGCACCATCTCCCTGCCCCCGCACCCTTCGGCGGCCAGCAGCTTCGGGCATAGGTGCCGGGACGGGCCGAACACAATCAGCCTAATGTTCGGCCCGCCCCGGCCCCTATGCCGAAGCTGCTGGCCGCCGAAGGGTGCGGGGGAAGGGAGATGCAGGGAAATTGCCCGGTATGGCCGATGGTCAGTCCGGCCCTGCCGGCTGCCAATGTAACGAAACTATTCGTACTGACCGCCAATGTAACAAAAGTGTTCACAATGACCGCCAATGTAACAAACGTATACACCAAACACATGCTTAAACTTACCTTGTTCTTGTAGTCTTCAGGCAGTCAGGCAGTTTCTTCTTCCTTGGGGGGCGTCAGCATTGATTTGCATATGAATATGAATATGAATGGGCTGCGGCTTATTGATATGCAAATCACCGCGGCCCATTCATATGTAAATATCTCGGCCAGGACAGGGGACAGGAACAGCGCCAGCAGCTCCGGAGAGAGCACAGAGTAGAGACTAGAGAGAGCTGGGTGAGGAAGTGTTTTCTGGCCTCCCCCACCAGCTCCCTCTAGTGTCTACTGTGTAGTAGTGACGGCTCTGCTAAGAGCCAGCCATCAGGCCGCAGGACACACTGCGGGACGGGTGGCTGCGGCAGCACACTAATCTCGGGGGGGGGGCAATTGCCCCATTGCCCCCCCCTGGATCGGCCACTGCTTTGGAGTGCTCTATGCGTCTCGCATGACACCACCTCCAAAGGCTTGTTTCCTGCTTTGCTCAATAGCCTGAATTAACTTATTTTATGAAGCGATGACTTGTACAGTGTTTGTGAATTGACTTTTACATTGATTTTATATTTTACATTAATTTTATTATAACTGCTGTTAGTGTTATGATAGAGCTAGTCATAGTAAATCATCACTAAGTGTTGTATGTATAAAGCAACTCTGTTGCTTAGTTAATAGAATATTAATCCCCCCTCTGATCTTCGCTGTGTTATAGAACTATGATCACCTCCACATTTGATACTTCCTGGAAGTTCAGATGTCTGCATCCCATATCATGCAGAGTAGTTCCTTCTGCTGACCCCTGCATTACTACTGTGACGGACCGCCTGGTACCCCGAATGGGTACCTCCGTCCGTAAATCAGCTTCCTCTCCACTGGAACCCGAATTCCAGTGTCCTCAGCCCAAAGCTCCTAATTATTGGACAGAACCAATATATTAGGACAGAACGCTAACCCACTCAATCATTAGACAACACCAATGTTGAGGTGGAAACCAAGATCTGCTTTTTTGAAGGAAGCAAACAAAGTCTATACCTCACAGGATCAGATTAGAGTTCAGTGTGTCCCCTCCCCCAGACAGCTAGGTGCCACATTAGAAGTCTTTTAAGCACAAACACTCTTTGGGATGAATGTCCTTAATTAGAGAGGAGCTTAATCCCATCATTGCAAACAATGGTCACTCCAGACAGCCTGCTGCCTTTAGAAGAATGGTTCACATCAAGGCAAATAGTGACAAGTTCTCTCTCTAGATGAAATATTAAACTGGAAACACACACAGCACCCAAAGTTCTCCGGGATAATAAATCTCTGCAGCCCTAGGTCTGTGGTCTGTAGGAAGGAGGCTAGCCCTCAGGCTCCTCCAGCAGCCCTGGTGACGGTTCAGTCCGTCACAACTACCATGCCCTATATAGGGATATAGGGTAATCAGAAGGAATCAGAGCACACAGTGGGGATACAAGTATCTGACAAATAAGGGGTCATTGCTCTATGAAGACCAAATGAACATGTTTGATACAGGCGAGAATAAGAGCTCTTCTTTTGCAGGTCCTGTTTTAGTACTTTTTTTCAACTAAAAAGTCACTTTAAAGTGTTTCTAAATCCAAGAAAAAAGTTACATATTGCATTTTACCAGTCCTTAGAGTTGGTGGTTGCATTAGTTTTAATTGTTCAGGCTCTCTTTTCTTTTTGCACCTGGCAATTCTGCCAAAAACACACCTGTCCTCGGCAGAGTGCACTCTCTAAATGCGCTGTATCCAATCTCCATTGCATAGAGGGATGTTGATTTGTAGTTCAGTACAGAAGATAGCTTAGAAAAATGGAAATCTGTTAGAGATTTCAATTTAGTCCATAGGAAGTTACACGGACACTGGCATTCTGGCAATGTCAACAGGTATTTTTTGCACTTTTATAAAATGTACTTAGACTTAAAGAAGAAAGCTAATGCAGCCATTGCATGTAAGCACATGTAAACTACATGCAGATCCTTTATGTTCTTTGGTTTAGATATAATTTAAAGACAATGCATGCCTATGATTGCCACTCTAAACTGTTAAAAGTATTCTGGTCCTGTACTGTAACCTTTTAAATAACTGTCTGTTTTATTTTAGGTTCGAGTATCACCAGATGAGGAATTTCCATTGTATTTCATTTCTACATACAAATGGCCTCAGTATATCCACAGGCCTTTGGATCAAAAAAATTGTGCAGCATCCTGGGCATTTTCCACAGCAAGTAATACCAATTAAACTTTATACATATTAAACTTTATTACATTATTTTCTTTTATGCAATGTCAGTTTTTTTCCTGTCTTTGCCCATTGGGGAGATTTTCCCTCACTTCTTTTTCTGAGGACTAAGGCCCCTTTCAGACAGGCTTTCCGCTCAGGTCTGCCTGTCAGTTTTTTAGTTGGATCTGATCGGAAGCCTAGTGTTAGTCTATTGGCAGCCAGATGTAAATGAACGTATGTCCATTTACATCCAATTACCCCCAACGTCTGGAAAACCAAACGGAACAGAGTTCTGTTTTGGCAGACCTAATCATGGGGGATTGGGGGTAATCTAATGTAAATGGACACATGTTTGCTTAAATAAGGATGAACTTAGGTTTAGTAGTGAACCTGGTCTGAATCATAGCTCCGCTAATTCGCCACCCCTCAGCTGCACATAATAAATGGGCTTGTTTCTACATAATTGACCTTATATGGCCGAATCCAAACCTTTCGTGCAGCTGCGGGCAAGGAATACCCCAACCACATCTTATTCGGTGGCATGGGAGGGAGCATCCTTTCGGGTTCAGAGAAGGTCAGGTTTGGACTTGGTTTAAACCAAACCTAACTCATCCTTAGTCTTAACACTTTACTGCCTCAACCCTCAATACACTTTTGCTGGACAGCTTTGTTTGTTAAATGAAATAACAGGCATACTGGCAGGATCAACAGGTAATAAAACAGGGGGATCAGAAAAAATAAAATATGCTGTGTTAATGCTAATGACAGACTGCATTATCTATGTCATTTTTTTATTTTGCCCAGAGTTCTACATTAAGTTAGTTAAGAAGTTACTAATTATCTTAATGAATTAGGGTACAACTTACCAAGATATCACACAGAGGCTTTTAGCACTTCAATATTTCTCACTGCGTGGATCCCATTTCACTGTATAAAATTCTACATTTTTAGAATTACACATCAATGTGATAAATCAATATATTAGGTTTTAGATGTATCTAATTTGGAGCTTGTGGATATTTCTTAGTATTTTTTCCTTCTTTTATACATTTTTTTAATGCTTAGATGACAGTTTTAGAAAAAATGTGTGGTCTCTCTGGCACAGTAGGCATGTAAGCTAGTATTTCTGTTGCAAGGGTGTTGCAAGATTGTAAGAATTTTACATGCTGATATTAGCCCGTATGCCCAGCAGGACTGGAGGGGTGCTTCAAGTGCCACATTAGCTGATGTCATGTGCCATTCTTCCACCTTTCTAGAAGAGGTTGCATATTAACCTTAACCTAACTCTAACAATTCATCTTTATCACTTTACCTACCTGCTATTATAGAAACTCTGCTTTACCCTAACCAGAACAATTAAATAACTTAACCCTAACATTTTATTCCCTTAAAATGTTGCCCCTTCTCTAACCCGACCAACTAAAAATTAGCCCTTAGAGCCCAACTGAAGTCTCCCACCTTTTTAGTCCTGTACCCTGGCAAGTTAGGATTTATGACTGATTTTTGCATATATATTTCCAAACTTAAATGGATTTATTAAACATTTACCCAAACACTTTAAATGTTAGGGTTAACACTAATCTATACTTTAAAAGTTAGCCTCCTAACCTTAAAGTGTATGTTAACCTCAATTATAAAAATTTCGGACTACCTTCCCAAATAAAAATATACAGGGTTATTCACAAAAGGGTGCAGAGTTTGGGGAAGGCAGAGGAAGTGAACAATCGAGGACAATATAGCTGAACTGGACAGTGAGCTGAATTGGAGAATTTTTCCAAAATCAGCTATGTTATCCTAGATTGTTCACTTCTCCTGCCTTCTCCAAACTCTTCACCTTTTTGTGAATAACCCTGATGGTTTTTTTATAAGTAAGGTGTAAAAGGCTCAGTAAGTACCTTGTGATCCTTCCATTCCCCTTGCACATTGAGCCCTTTCTGTTTGTTCCTGACCAAGCTTTGCTAGCTTGGTCAGGTGGCTCCCCTGCTTCCTCCCTGAAATATACAAGACTCTGTGCTAACACACAGCATATTTGTCACAGGCTGGCACACTCACATCCTGCCTAGTCCTGCTTACTTCATAGCAGCTTCCCACAAGGGCCACAGTCGCAAGAGCAGCTGCACAATATAAGTAACAAAAGTAATTTGCACTAGTTTTTTTTAAGTTAATTATTTCATATTGCTCCACTGACAGTTATGCTTTTAAAACAAAAAGGGTCTATTGTTGTTTATTGTAATATGTCTATTAATATCTCTATATGTTTGATGTGTGATCCTATTCACACAGCATAAAGAAAAGTTCAACATAAATGTCTTACCTTTTAGATGTTTTGTTAAAACATGCAAGATGGCTGATTCCAGATTTTTCTCGGCACCTTCATGGTGATCTGTCCTAATGGAAAGACTTAGGTTTGAAATTTGAGAATTGTATACTCATTCGCATAATTAACATACAAAGGACACCATCTCCACAGCCTCTCCTAACATTTCAAAGAGAAAGAAGCAAAATGAAATCTTAACACTTAAAAATCTAACTCAAGTAAAAGCAGTTTAAACTTTTTTTTAGCTTGTGCTATGTAAATGGTTACCCCAATTTGGCTGCAAAAGTGGAAAAACCCTTTAAAAGAATTCCCCTTAACCCTGGCCTAGGTCTGTACAGCTATCAGGAGCAAGGAAAATGCCTAGTACTTCCAGATATGGAGGAGCATGGGCCTACCCCTGCTCTCATGACAGAACTGATGCTTAGTTTGTTTTAACCTGTAATTTAATGTGAGCTCAACTCCTATGAATATATGTTTACTGGCATCAAAACCTCACAGTCCCACACTTAAAATGTCCGTATATTGGTATTGATATTAACTGTTTCAGTTTTAAGGGGAAAGTTAAAAAAATGCACAAATGCTTAACTCTGCAAACAGCTACCTTGTGTATGCACTCTGGGTTTATTTGTAACACTATACACAATGATAAGCAAATATGGGGGAGCTCACACCAGTCTCTGTGTTTGTTTATACAAAATGATTTCCTGTGTCTATGAAATTACAATAAGGTTATGACAGTATAGATGCAAAGAATGCCATGGAATTCTTGGAAGAATAAATGATGGCTAATTTTAACAAGAAATATGCGCTCTTATTATTGCAGGTGTTGCAGCAGATCGGATAGCAATACACTCTGAGGGCCGCTACACATCAAACCTCTCTCCTCAACATTTGATTTCTTGTAATGTTCACAATCAGAATGGGTGCAGGGGAGGACACATAGATGGTGCTTGGTGGTTCCTGAGAAAACGTGGGTAAATATATTTTAGACTAGAGAGTATGTGCAACAAACACTAATTACAGTAAATTCTTATCTGCTGGACATGATTGAACATATTAGCTATAACAAATTGTTTATTTCACTTTTAGTTACACATCTTTCCCTTTTTTGTCACATACTGAATTTCTGCTGATAATGTTTACATGGTTGTTCATCATGATTTGATGTTTAATCAACTTCAGTACTAGCCTGAATATACCAAGCCATTTTTCAGTTTTCAGTGCTGTGATAGTTTGACTGACAATTACTTCACTATGCAACACTGTACCCAAACCAATTTTCAATATAATTTTCTTTCAACAAATAGAGCTTTTGTTTTGGTAGTATTTATTAATATTTAGGGTTTATTTTATACTACATAAAGGAAATAAGACCCCTTTAAAAAAAACAACAAAAAAACGGATATTTGACTGGTTATCACGTTTACTAAAATGCCAGGGCAGTAAAAAACACCTCCAAAATTGTTTAGTTTAGTTCAGAAAATAATGTATACAGTGCCTATACAGTTCAGCAGTCAGAATTCAGGGGCCAGGACTATGTAATGCACAAAACAGCTTGCACATTTTAGCAGTCAGGAGTCAGTGTCCCTGTAGGGTGGTGGTTGATGGTGAGTACCCCATAACTGTTAGTGGTCAGTGGTGTTTTTTCCCCATAACATTGGTGGTGAGTGTACCCCCTTATGGTCAATATACCTCCTGTGTGTATGCTTGCTGCTGAGTGTATCCCTTTGCTGCTCAGTGTGCCCCTTGGTGCTTGGAGTGCACCCCTTTCATTGGTGGTCGGTGGGTGCAGTGTTATAACTTGAGGAAGGGGAATAATTGTTTAATTTTGTTATACTTGTTATTGATGTGATTAGTTCACAGTGATTACAAGGCACAGGGCCACTCTGACTGTCTCTTTTCAGTTTGCCTGTTAACTGCTCTGTTTAATGATAATACAATCACAAGCATTGCGTGCACACCTGAACCGTGCACATGCTGTGACGAAAAAGGCTCAGTTTTTCACAATAAGGTAGCAGAAGTTTTTAGGTTATAATTATTCATACAATACAAGTGTCCTGAACCATAGCACCTCCAGGTGGCATTGGAACTAGGTCCTGCGGTTCCTGCGCTCACCTGCAGGTGTTTCCAGGCAGCCAGGAGCTGTCAGGTACCAGACCCCTACTGGGTGGGGTTGGAACCTGCAACTCCAGTGCTCACCTGCGGGTGTCTCCCAGCTGTCAGCGATTATTCACCACCTGGTGCTACCTGGGAGGGTATTTAATCCCTCCCTGCAGTCAGGACTTTGGCTCAGTATTGTTGCCATGTCCTGAGTCCTGTCCCAGTCCTGAGTCCTGTCCCAGTCCTGTATCCTGGTGCCCCCTAGTACCCTGACCTTTCCCCCGTGGCTTCCCTTGTGTTACTTTGCTCCCTGGGTTTACTTGTCCTGTTAACTTGATGTATGTGCTTGTGTTTACATTTAGTTAGTTACTATTACTTGTTTGTGGTTACTTGTGGGTGTTGGTGGGGTTATTTGTGTTATATTTTGATGTGTATAATAAACGGTATATAAGCTCAGTGGCAGTTTCTGGTGTGGTCACATATTTGGTCCTTCCGTGTGGGTACCTGCATGCGGTGTGAGGACACCAGTGCACGATACCCTGACAACAAGCTGACATTGTAAATCCCAAGACTAGATCAAAGTCTACCATCAATAAGCTCAAAACATGTAATACTGGTTTACGATTCACCCTTCAGCTTCCAGAACAGAAACACCAAATGTAAAGTAAATGATTTAGATCAATTTTATTTTTATTTTTGATTAGAGTTAATATGTTTCCAATTAGCTTTTTTCTAACTAGGAGTATACAATGTTTGTTTAATTAATTTTTTAAATTAAACTTTTGAACAAAGCAACCCTGGAGAACAATGGGTTGTTTGTTACAGTGAAACACATGAAACATATATATATGTATATAAATATGTTTCATGTGTTATATATATAAATAAAGCAATAAAGCACAAAGTTGCAGCACTTTCATCTTCTTTTTATCTTTTTATTTTGCAAAATGGTTACAAAGTCCAATGCATCAGTTCAAGTACATGGGCAAAATTTTCGGGTCATAAACATCAACTCTTCCTCAAACGATCATCCAAATATTATACAAAGTAACTTGCTACAATTATTCCCCATTGTAAATATCCACTAACTGGAAATTACCATCCTTTCTAAGTCCATTCACCCCTTAACTATGTTCCTCTGGTTAAAGAACACTATTATTTTTTTGGGACCCAAACATATGGTAATGTTTTCCTACTTGTCATGCATTCAATGCTCAGGGATGGAGGAGGGAATCCTTCTATCATCCATAAAGGGACATTCTACTAAGATCAAGCATTGATCTTAACACACTTTTTGACTTACAATGTGCACACACAAATATATCATACATGATAAATTGTAATAGCACTAGTCAGACGTGTTGTGGAAATGGAGCATACAATTTCACAGTTCAATTTTATTCCCAAATTAATGAGGGGTAGAGATAGAGAACTGATGTTAAAGAGAAAAGAAGTGAAATGGATAAACAATCTGGATGCATTACCACCATTTGGATTAAATATAGATATTGATCTGAATTTGTTTTCGTAAATTATATCTTGAGATCTTTATTATATATGTTTATGTACAGAAATGATTGTTGGAAGGTTTTCTCGCATGCAGCTTCATGACAAGTGGTGAATGGACATGAAAGGCATATGAAGGGTTAAGGTTTAGAAAGCATGGTGAAAGTTCCAATTAGTGGGCATTTCTAATGGGGAACACTTGTTACTAGTTACTTTGCATAAGATTTGCACGATGGCTAGAGGAAGTATTGATGTTTATGACAGAAATCATGGATGGGTCTCTGTTTGCACTAATAGAGAGACTGGAGAGTGCAATACATCTTTATGTTTCAAATACATATATACTATATATATATAGATATATCTATATCTATATATCTAGATAAATAACAAAATGTTCACTTGCTGCCTAATATATCCCACCCACTTCCAGATGTCAATGTAACAAGATCATCAATGTTATGGCTGATTGGTGTATATATATAATGATAAATCAAATAAAATGTATACAACTGTCCTATACTGTATGCTATATATATACTATACTATATACTATACTATTTTACCTTTAAGTATATTATATAAAGGTATGTGTGGTGGGGATTATATAGGGGTTTAAAAATAAGTGGGAAAAAAGGTGGAAGGAATGGAGAATAAAAACATAATTGCATGCTGTGAAATGTCTGTCATTTGAGAATAAGTACATCTTAATGTGTCAGAATCTGTGAAAAGATCCTTTCACTATGAAGACAATTTTACAGTAAATAATAGCAGAAATGCTACTGTCTGATAAACTGTCCACTGAAAATTATCAGTCAGAAGGAATATATCTCTATAGGAAAACATAGGGTAAAAAAAACAGAACTCTGCGGAAAATTATTATTAACACTTGCAGTAGGGCTACCCTCACATCACAAGAGTTAACTGCTTGTTTTGGTCTAGGGAGGAAAATAACAAAGTTATACTCACCCAATCCGTGACAGCAGTCCCTCCAACCTCTCTTCTCATACGCTGCAGCAATGTCCTTCGGCATACTCATGTCCTATACACTATGGGGTCTATTCACGAAGCTGCCGAAGGATCTGGCCGTAGCTTCGGCCTATCCTTTGGCTAGGGCTATTCACAATAGCCCGTACAGCTCCCGATCATGGCCGATGGCATTTGGCCATTCACTCACTGCTGTTCGGCATTTTTAAGAATAGCCCAAACAGCAGTGAGAAGCCCGCCGGAGGTTCGGCTCAGCCGATCACAGCTTGGTGAATAGACCCCATGTATAGAATGCAATGATTTACAGGACCTCAGACTGCTGCAGCAAGGGGGGAAAGAGGCTCCATGGACTGGTCTAAGAGCAAGCTGACTCAGAGGATCAGGTAAATATAACTTTGTTATTTTCCTCCCTAGTCCCACTGCATGGGTTAATAATAGTTTTCCCCAGAGTTCTTCTTTAAAGACCCAGCAAATCCATGCATGTTTGCCCTGCAGGATTTTCTGCAAAATCCCAAGTTACAATTCAATGTTTATAATAATTACAGTGTTGTATTAGCGTGGAGCATGTGCTGTTGGCAAGCATTTTCCTAGCAAATGTAGCTGAATGTGTAATGTATTGCTAAATCAATTTAGGTGAATCTGCTGCTAACAGCAAATTATAAAAAACATTTAACGTTGAAGGCATTATTTAGCATACAGTCTGATTAGTCCTCGGAAATACACTAAGGATAAGCTATGCTATCCCGGATTTGATTCACAAGGGAATTCGTCAAATACTGCCTTAGATATGCAAAACCCACACTTAGCAGTGAACTCTATTGAATTCTATTGGAGTGGGGACAGCTGTTCACTGTCATGAGGGACATTTAACAATAAAAAAAATAATAATACTGTACAGCATGAAGAGGGGTAATTTTAATGTAACTTCAAGGGAGACATGGGAAAATATCAATATTTGAGAGATGCCTTTAAGCTCTATGTGGTGTTATGAAACAGTACAATGTTGTAACTTTATAATTAGCTTGGTGTAAATACAACAGCAGCACCCCAGTCTAATTTTTTTCAACTTTTATCAGGTAAATAAGGATACACTTTTTTTTATTAAAAATGTATTTCTCTGCAGTAAATAATGTAATAAATAAATACATAAAATGTTGTGTGAAGGGGGAACTATAGTCATTTTATTTTTTTCTCTTTAAGAGACTCTGTTATTCAAAAAAGTTACATGGTAAAGCCTGGTAAAATCTAGTGTTACAAATCCTAACTTGCAGTCTTTTTCTTTCTATAAAAGATTTGTATTCAATTGCAATGTGCTTTTGAACTTGCACATTGCCTTTGAACTTTGCACAGCCCCTTCCTTTCTTCCTTCCCTCCTTTAATTGAATTCCAGATAATCAGCTTGCAATAATTAATTATCTGTTAATGATCTTACAATTAATTATGTAAACATATACAATATAATTGAAAATGTTTTACTTTTTCCAGGTTGGTGTCACATGAATGTTATCCTTATATAACAGACGACATTAATAATGTGCATACCATGTGTAATCTATCAAGTGATACAGACAAATATGGAAAAAGTTATGCAACAAAGCCATGCCCCAACAGTTTAGTTGATTCCAACTATCTCTATCAGTGCAGTCCACCTTACAGAATACCTTCAAATGTAAGTATGTCATGTTCAATCTGTTCAGCCCAACACAGAGTCAATTTGTAGGAAGCCAAATATATTTTCTGAGTGTCAACTGATTTTAAGGATTATCGTAGAGGGCTTGGTAGTAAATACAACAGATGCAGGTCTTATTTATGTTAAAGGACAATTCAACCCTGACAATGAACTTCGCTTCAACTGTGTCACAGTGGGGCAGTGAAAAGATGAAAACAAACCCATGGCTGTAATAGTTGCTGCAGATTTGTTTTCTTTTTATGTTGTAGTGCAGGGGTGCCCACAATTTTTTGTTTGAGTTCTACTTTTCAAACGATGAGCTACATGAGATCTACCAACGATAAAAAAACCTCCCTCACTCTCTCTCTCCTGGCTGTCTCTCCTTGCTCATCCTCCTGACTGTCTCTCCTCTCTCTCTTGGCGGTCTCTCCTTGCTCATCCTCCTGGCTGTCTCTCCTCACTCTCCTGGCTGCCTCTCCTTGCTCATCCTCCTGGCTGTCTCTCCTCTCTCTCTTGGCTGTCTCTTCTTGCTCATCCTCTTGGCTGTCTCTCCTCACTCTCCTGGCTGTCTCTCCTTGCTCATCCTCCTGGCTGTCTCTCCTGGCTGTCATTCCTCATTTTCTCTCCTGGCTGTCTCTCTTCGCTCTCTTGGCTGTCTCTCCTTGCTCTCTCCCCTGGCTCTCTCTCCTCTCTCTCTCTTTCCTGACTGTCTCTCCTTGCTCTCTCTCCTGTCTGTCTCTCCCCGCTCTCTCTCCTAGCTCACCTTGCTGTATTTTGCAAACAGTGTAGTGTAACAGGCTGTGTAAACTAATATTCTTTGATGTAATAATAGCAGCACTTCAACCACCAGTATCCACCAGAGAGGTGTCAGGGAGCTTGGCTCAGCAGACTCAGGCTAATAAGTAATCATGTGTGCACAGCTAAATAAATATACCAAAATGGAATAAGGGGCCACCATTCACACCCTTTGTGATCTACCAGCATCAGCTTTGAGAGCTACTGGTAGATCACGATCTACCTAATGGGCACCCCTGTTGTAGTGTGTCTGTTTATTATTAAAATGATATGGGCAGCTGTAAAGCCTCCCAATCACTTCTATCTGACAGGATATTCTACTGAATGTCAATGTCCCCCCACCACCACTTCTCACGTGTTTCAGGGCTTATCTGTCTTCTCCATGAGAACATGGGAATGGTGCAGAGAGCTTCAGAATCGAAAATGAGTAGAGAATATCAAGGAACATCCATCCCCTGATCTTCTCCACAGAGATCAGCTTGAGCTATTTACACAGAAGGGAAACAGGAGTCTAACAGACCTCAGATATCATAAAGTGGGACCTGTCACTACTATCCCATAGAGGTCGTATTAGTCCCTTCTAATAGTATTACATTTAAATATAAAAAAAAATTAAAAAGATAAAACATAATTAAATGTTCCTAAAAAAAAGAGTGACGAGCTCGACCACACACAGCACCATAGCACATACACACAGTCAGAAAAAAACAGATGTATATAAACCTCTATTGCATAGTAAACAAGCCTAAGCATGCCAAATGTAGAATAATACTTTTAGAACTGTCAGTTTAGTTCAACTCTGAATTAATTTTAAGTGTCACCAATTTATCTTATCTTTGCTTTTCACTGCTTCACAAGAGCACACTTTTTTAGCCCAAAAATATTAAAGTTAGTACGGTCTCATCTTTTTGAAAGCCCTATATCTGTTTTAAAAAACACCATGAAAAATAATTTTGGCAGGCAAAACAGTAAAAATCTGACGAAATTCAGCCAGTTAGTATTGCTGACAAACAATGCTCAAAATCTACATTGGTCTGTGCATAATGAGGTATTTGAGCAAAAACTGAATGAGAGTGCGATGACGGGATACATTTTTTTAACAATAATTGTATTTTTTGTTGAGAAAACTGCTGCATACCAAAACTTGGTCAGGTTTCCAAGGTTTTTGCTTCCTGTCAGAAATCCACTAAGCTTTCTTTCTGCTTTGCTCTGAAATCCCAAGAAGTGTTCTCAGCCCTGTCTAGTTTATGCCATTGTACTACAAAACACCACCTGTTAGGAAAGGAGGAGAGGGAAATGTGTTGTGTAGCCGTGTCCAGGGTGACAGCAGTGTTCCTCTATACATATAGTACAGTGAGTGAGCATTTATGTAAAAATGGACTTGCGCTATTTCAGTGAGTGAGCATTGTCACCCTAGGACAGTAAGGGTGTTATTGGCAGAATCAAGAAAAGATTTAGGGAGAACCGAGAGAAGTCCTGGAGGTGAGAATGGAAGGAGTTGATGAGGGAGCTAGAGAGTAGGAAGTCTTGGGAGGAGTGGAGAGAATAGTAAGGGTGATATTTTGAGACAAGGTTGAGGTATAGTCAGAGTCAGAGTCTTGAATGGCTTTGTAAGTGGATGTTAATAGACATCAAGAAACTCTTTGGTAGCTAATTATGGCATTTTGTTATAAACGTGTAAAACTGTAAATGTCACTTAAAATTACTTTCAGGTAAATATTACAATAACATTACAATTACAAACGTTCAATAACTCAATAACTTAAAGTATATGGCTATTAAAAAAAAGTATATTTTTCCTTTAATTTTTGATGTTTGCTAGAAAAATAGACTTCAAGAAACCCTTTGGTAGTTATAGACTCGCTGTCAGGGAACCAAGAAACCAAACAGAAACTTAAAGTGCAGGTTAAAAAATAAAAGAAGTTTACTGAAAATAACAATAAACAAAATGGCAAAAAACTATGGAGAAAGTCCAGGACGTCGTCGATACCAAGCCAGAGATCAGATGCCAATGCGGGTAGTAAGCCAAACCAGGTCAGGGAACAATGAAAGCAGGATGCATGGAAGCAATAGCCATAGTCAGGAACTAGTAGATCAGTCAGCCAGAGCCAGGGTTTTACACTGAGAATAGGAACAACAGCAGAGCACTTGGTAGATCTGAACAAATGCAAGGGTGGAGCCTAGTGATGAGCCGAGTGTTTGATTCAAACATGAGTTTGAATCAAACATTGGCAGTTCGAGCACTCGCCGAACGCCGAACTTTATGGGATGTTCACAGTTTGTTCGACCGCGGACATTCCATAATGCAAAATGCCCACTGAAGCTCTGATTTGTTAAAGTCTCAGGTGCAAGACTTTGCCCAATCAGGGCTTAGCGGAGGCGGGGGGCTGAAGGAGAAAGTTCTCTATCAGGTTCCCTCCATGCTGATTGACAGCAGGCAGTGGGCGGGTGCAATAGCCAGCTTGCTATTGGCTATTGCATTTTACAATATCCCACAGCAGGCTGGGTATGGCTCCCAGCCTGCAATGAAGAGGAGGCAAGGGTGCATGGCAGAGGAGCCGCAGCCGGACCGGATCGTAGGCGAAGCCGACGGACCAGGGGACCGGAGGCCGGGACAGCAGTGGACGGACCAGGGGACCGGAGGCCGGGACAGCAGCGGAGGTAAGGGGGGCAGCGAAGGCATGCAGCGGTCTGTGTCCCTGCTGTCTCCGCCAACACAGGCGCTGAGAGCAGCAGGGATTTGAAGGGACACAGGCCGCTGCAGCCACAGTTTTCCTACATGTACCGGCAGCTGTATGGGGGTCGAACATTCGACCACCATACACTTGCATTGAGTTCGAGTTTGTATTCGAACATTTCGGCCGTTCGAATGTTCGAATACAAACCGAACACGGGGGTGTTCGGCTCATCCCTAGTGGAGACTAAATGGGCAAGCTGCTGGTTAAATAGAGAACTGGTGTTGCATTATCACTCTGAGACAGAAAGTTGCCAAACGCTTTGTCAGTAGTTGCAGAATGATGATGTTTATGAGTTTGGTCGTAAGAGGGCACCAAAGAGGAACAAACAGTATCAGACACACTGCAGCAAAAGGCAGGCTGAAGCTCAACAAAACAAGGAAGGGTACGAAACCCTGACACTGCCTTACAATTTCCCATTCCCCAGTTTTTACACTGTTTGTAAATGTTTTTATAAGAGAACATGAAAGTATGTACTGGCTGAACAAGTGAGTAATTTATTCTTCGGTGAGAACCTCCCCAAACCAAGCAGTGTGTTTGAGACTTAAGTTAGGAAGTTAAGAAACTCTAAGCTCCGATGCATTACATTATTAGGCTTTTGAAACCTTGGTGGAATATTACTACAAGAAAGAATGATATTTATTTATGTCCCCCACAAAAAATAGTATATAATTTGCAAAAAGTGCATCACATATATGATCATTAAATGTTATATTTTGTTTAAATATAGGAAAGAGCAATCATGAAGGAAATTTTTGAAAATGGTCCAGTACAAGGTAAGTGGCACTACCACATAATGGAAAA